>NC_081301.1:80935827-81236244 GCF_030435805.1 Mustela lutreola | reverse complement strand
TCCCCCATTTTGACAAGTGATGGCAGTCCTCAGGCAAGAAGAAATTCAGAGGCAGTGTTCTGTTTGCCTGTCCTAGAGAAACCCATTTGGCTCTTTTCTCAGACTCTGAGCTACATTATTTTTCTTGGTGAATAGTTGACCTTCCAGAGTAAACCATAATAAGAATCTAAAAATGAGGTTGGTTGAATGAAGCTTTGTTTAAAAAAAAAAAATTGTATCCTGCTTATGTTCAACCAATTAATCCGTCAACTCCATCACTTCATAGTCTCCTGGAGTCGATTATCCCATGTGTTTAGTCTCAGAGAATGCAGAAATCAGGAGGGGACCACCCCCAGTTTCCTCCCCTGCCATAGCTCCTGCATATTGCTCTCTATCTACACTTACTTCTTGGATCCTATGTCAGAACATGAGGCTGATCTTTGAATTGAATTCTATGTCTTCCTAGGGTGTGCCCCTTGTTCATCAATTTTGCTCTCTCCCCCCACCCCACCCCCAGCTTCCATACATAAGGTTCAGCTATTCTCTTGTGAATGGCTCTTTCCTGTAGCCAAAGAAAGATGCTTTCCTACATAACAATAAAGTGAAACTTCCTTTAAATGTATGTGTGCCTCTAATTGTCATCCCATTGCTCTCCCTCACAGTTCATCTCTTTGAAAAATTAGGCATCTAGGGGTGCCTGGGTGGGTGGCTCAGTCAGTTGAGCATCTGACTCTTAATTTCAGCTCAGGTCATGATCTTAGGGTCACAAGATGAAGCCATGTGTTGGGCTTTGTGCTGGGCGTAAAGCTAATTTAGGATTCTCTCTCTCCCTCTCCCTCTGCCCCCCTCCCAACCAAATTAGGCGTCTTGCATCTCCTCCTTTCTCTGATACCATTTAGTTTCACTTCTCTCCTTTCTATTGCATCTACTTTTGCTAAAGTCCACAAATAATGTCACATCTAATAAGGCAAAGACTGGAAAGTCTTTGCCTTATTACCTCTGTTTGATTTCATGCCTTTGGCCACTCACTTTTAACACCTTCACCTTCCTGGGCATCCCCAAATTCCTTCTGATTTTCCTCCAAAGTCTCTGAATGCAATTTCTCTTTCTTCTTTATATATTCCCCACATTCTGCTGTCCCCATGGAGAAAATGCCACTGTGGACCACCCACATCCCCCTTAGGAATGAAGGACTATTCCGCCCATTCGTTGGAAGTGCTGCCAGAAGTTGGCCATCAGCTGACAGTCCTCCCCTTGACACTCTCTTGCTTGAAAAGTCCTGCTTCACCTGAGGTCACACCTCATCAAGGGAGAGCCTATAGCCAAGCACTGATCAACACAGGGGCATAAATGCTCCCTAACCCCAAATCTGAAGAATTATTCCAGCTCTCTTGAGTTTGCTGATAAGTCACCTACAACTGTATGCTCCTCACCTTTATCCTTTGTTGAATCATACTTCCTTCTACAGGTGCACATCCCACAAGAACTTTCTAATAAATATCCTGCATGCTCATCCCTATCTCAGGGCAGAAATGTTTGACTTAGTGGATCACTAAATAATTTTAATGAATAATCTTCAAATTGGTGACCTGGCTTTATCAGAAATGAGGTGCTGTCTTAGAGTTTCTGCACTCAAATGTTTTACTATCTATTGAGAGAGAAATGCTTAAAAGATGTTAAAAAAAATTAAGATGTCCAAAAAAGTAAAAATCATAATCTTGCATAGGGCTGTGTCACTTTTAATGTATTTTAGAGCCTTCAAATTCCTTTATAATTTACAAGACAGACTAAAGGTAATAAAGATGCCAAAGGATGACTGAAGTATGTCAAGAGTGCATAGTTATAATAACTTTTCATAGAACTATGTAGGTTCTAATGAACTTGACCTGGTGTTCTCTCATTTGGTTGTTAAACCATTGCTTGGAGTGTGGTTATTAGCACGAGATTATGAGTGACAAAGTGAACCCTGGGAGTTTAAGTAATCTAACTGAGACCACACAGCTAGGAAATAGAGCAGAGCATGTGTAGAGCGGGGAGAGAATGAGAAGAGCTGCATTCCTACCTGCTGGTGTCATTTGTCCATTCTCTGTTATGGCACTGGATCCGTGTGGCTGGGAATGGCATGTGCTACTGATTCTCCAATTAGCCTTTGTCTCATCTCTTCTTTGACAATATATTATACGAGAAGAGAAAAAGTCCTCAGTCAGTGTCCTGGCCCTCCTCAAGATCTAACGATCTTGGTCCTTTTTTTCAAGATGTCTGTCTAGGTTTTGTTTTGTGTTCACTTGTACCATTGCTTATCTCTTCATCAACACCCTCTTCTCTTTTACTCACAACATTAAGGCAGTATTGTTCCATAGAACCTTTTGTCACCATGTTTTCTGTATCTTCACCCATCAGTACGGTAGCCACTTGTCACTGGGACTATCAAGTACTTAGAATGTGGTTAGTAGACTCTGTAATTTCATTCCACTTTAATTGATTTACATTTACATCTAAGTAGCCACATGCGGTTAGTGGCTCCTGTGTTAGATAGTCAGTATATAGTCTACACTCTCTGGTGCCAGAGCCCCGCTGCTTCTCAAATCCTCTAGTTTCCTTCTCCCATCCTGATTTTCCATTTGAAGAGGCTTCAATTCCACCCTTTCTCTTTTTATCCTGCTCTTTGCCTGTCTAGCCAACACTGCCTTGGGCACCAGTTCTCACTGGGAAGAACAAATGGGGTTGCTCTGAATGTGGATACCAGGCTTGTGCCGCTGCTGTTGAGGCTACTTTGTCTCTGAGTAGCACTTTTACTCTCAAATATTGTAGAAATACTATGAAATTCATCTTTATTTGTTTCTCATGGTATGAAAAAAAAAAAAAAGAGGGGCGCCTAGGTGGCTCAGTGGGTTAAGGCTTCTGCCTTTGGCTCAGGTCATGATCTCAGGGTCTTGGGATCGAGCCCCACATCAGGCTCTCTGCTCAGCAGGGAGCATGCTTCCCCTCCTCTCTCTGCCTGCCTCTCTGCCTACTTGTGATCTCTCTCTGTCAAATAAATAAATAAAATCTAAAAAAAAAAAAAAAAAAAGAAAGAAAAAAAGAAAAAAGCCTTCCCTGGTTTATGTAGATACTATACATGACTGGTTAGTTCACCATCACTTCAAATAAATGATTTTACATCTCTGAATCACATGTTGACTATTCTGCTTAGCAGGGAGCCTTCTCATCTGTCTCTGTCTAAACTCAGAATAGCTCCTTTACCTAGTGTTTCTCTTCCTGAATTAATGACCCACTTTTGTGTGTCTTCGTAGCTCTCTGTTGCCTCACTCATCCTGAACCAGATGATGAGGATTTGTGTATCTTTACATTACTGAATTGTGGACTCTTTAAGGACAGGATGATGCTGTATGCCTCTTTGTATCCATCACTGTAAGAGAGAATGCTTGGCATGAAGTAGGACCTCAGTAAGTCTTCACAGAGTCCATATATCCACTTGGGCTCTGAAAGTCACATCTTTTCTTCACTGGTCCATCTACATCCTTTTCCTGAGGTTCCACTCTAAAAAATGGTATTCTGATATAAGAATTCTTTTCACATATTACCTGAATTGCTTTCCCACTGGTGCCGGGGTAGATTCCATTTAAATACATGTGGATCCTCTAGGATTTTTATGGTTTCATGTCAGTAACTTCTTTGACATTGGCCATAGCAAATATGTCTCCTGAGGCAAGGGAAACAAAAGCAAAACTAAACTATTGGGACTTCATGGAAACAAAAAGTCCTGCACAGTGAAGGAAACAGTCAACGAAAACTAAAAGGAAACCTACAGAACGGGAGAAGATATTGAATATATCTGTTAAAGGGTTCATATCCAAAATCTGTAAAGAACTTATCAAACTCAACATCCTAACTATGAATAATCTAATTAAAAATGGGCAGAAGACATGAATAGACATTTCTCCAGAGGAAAGACATACAGATGGCCAACAGATACATGAAAATCAACATCACTGGTCATCAGGGAAATACAAATCAAAACTACAGTGAGATGTCATCCTACACCTGTCAGAATGGTTAAAAGAAACAACACAAGAAACAAGAGGCATTGGGGAGGATGTGGAGAAAGGGGAACTCTCTTGCACTGTCAGTGGGAAGGCAAACTGGTACAGCCACTCTGGAAAATAGTATGGAAGTTCCTCAAAAAGTTAAAAATAGAGCTACCCAATAATCCGGCAACTGCATTACTGGGCATTTACCCAAAGTATTTAAAAAATGTTAATTCAGAGAGATGCATGCACCCCAATGTTTACACTAGCATTCTATAATAGACAAACTATGGAAGGAGCCCAAGTGTCCATTACTGCTGAATTGATAAAGAACAAGTGAACAATGGAATATTACTCAGCCATGAAAAGAATGAAATCTTGCCATTTACAACAACATGGATGGAGCTAGAGAGTATAATGCTAAGTGCGGTAAGTCAGAGAAAGACAAATACCATGATGTCCCTTATATGTGGAATTTAAGAAACAAAACAAATGAGCAAAAGGGAAAAAGAGTGAGAGAGAGAGAGAGAGAAGGGCAAACCCAGAAACAGACTCTTACCTATAGAGAACAAACTGATGGTTACCAGAGACAAGTTTCGGTAGGGGGGTTAAATAAGTGATGGAGATTAAGAAATGTACTTGTGGGGGCGCCTGGGTGGCTCAGTGGGTTAAGCCTCTGCCTTCGGCTCAGGTCATGGTCTCAGGGTCCTGGGATCGAGCCCTGCATCGGGGCTCTCTGCTCAGCAGGGAGCCTGCTTCCTCCTCTCTCTCTGTCTGCCTCTCTGCCTACTTGTGATCTCTGTCAAATAAATAAATAAATCTTTAAAAAAATAAAAAAAGAAATGTACTTGTGATGAGCACCAGGTGATGTATGGAAGTGTTAAATATTGTACACCTGAAACTAATATAACACTATGTTAACTAACTGGAATTAAAACAAAAACTTCATAAATAAATAAATATGGGCCCTAGAACATTTGTTTATTGACGTATTTATCTCTGTGTATATGTTTCGGTTTTATTTTATTCATTTCTGGTACTTTTGTTACTACTTTCTTTTTATTTCTCACAAATACAACAATGGAAGCAACAGTATCTATTAAACTTCTCCAACAGTTGGAAGCATTATTGGATGGCTTGACGTCGTTTTTACAATCTTTGTGTATCTCCTCTTGCCTCCACCCCTTCTTTTTTCGTCACTATCCTTAAATTATGCAAATAAGACCCACGATGTTCTGCTCCAATTGTAAATTCTCAGTAATTATTAGTTCCTGAATATGCCAGAAGTATGTAAATTCGCAAAAGCCCAATATACATTTGACAAGTTGTTAAATATGAAATCAAAATGTGCTTTAACACCTACACACATGAACTGCTGCTGTAAATAAGTTTCTTATGAAGAAAGTTATTTATCCTCTTTGATAATTTCAATGAAATCATTTTAGATGTGGAACCTGAAGTACTCCTTTTTCCAATCCTAGCTGCCTTTCCTTGGTAGCGGGAATATGACTCTTTGATCCCTTTGATTCATAACAGAAAGCCATATTGAATATTTTCTTTTTGCAAACTTGATTTTTATCCACATTCAGGCTTATCTCACTGTGCATTGTTATTACACCTGTCAACAGAGTATACCTGCAGTTGCCCCTTTTGAAGTTGGGCCAATTTGGTGATCTGCAGGAGTGATACTTGAAATATATCAACAGGGAGCATGGCATCAATCAGTTAGACTGGACTCCTGCAGGGGCAGTTTGGGTTCTGGAGGCCCCCTGCTGGGCCAGGCTTTACCCCTTTAGCTGCATGAGAGTTCTTGTGAGTATCCAAGGTGAGATGCTAACGCAGCCAAGGGAACGAGTGCGTGCCTGCTGAATATCAGCCTTGGTGATGTGTCTGTCTAGGAGCCAACAGAAAAGAAAATAGTTGTTCACATGCTTAGAATATGTGCTGGAAGAGCTGATGCTCATTTATTTCTAAACTTTTTGATTTGCACAATTGTATTTGTCATTAAACAGTTAAAAAGAGGACATGTTCTGCCTGGAGCAGAATTCACCTTGTTGTTCTGGGAGTGCGTTAGTACCTTGGCAGGTGAGAAACCTGAACACCCAGACTCACCTTTCAGAACTCAGGTAGCAGTTGGGAAGCTTTTGCTAACCGACCCATGTTCCTGAGTCCAAGTGATAAATGGGAATGAGCTCAGCACAGGGGACAAGGGAGTAGAAGGAATAATGCTTCAGGAAGAGTGAGCATTACATGCAGAGGCACAGAAGGGAGAAGGATTGTGCCACGTCAAGTTTAGACAACCTTCCGGTAGGTTCGAGTTGCTGGAGGGATGGAGTAAGGAATGATCTCAAGCAGGGTGGGTGAGATGCAAGGCTGGAAAGGCGTACAGGAGCTGGGTATAAAAAAAAAAAAGTCATAAGGAGAAAAAAATGTTCATTCATTGCAAGACAACAGTGATGAAAAGATTTGGAGCGAACAGGAAGAAATTTGTCTCCATACAGAGCATAATGGCAGAGCCTTGAAGTGGAGCTCAGAGATGATAAGCCTTCCATATGGGGAGAGACAGGAATTGTCTCTTTTCATTTGTAAAATCAGAACTTTCCACAACTTTTATTAGCAGAGGTTTCCTACAGAAGCTTTTTATAACCACTGAATGGCCTTGGGGAAGTACTAGTGTGAAGCTTTATGGTTGAGTTAAACCCTATTTATTGTTTAAAAAAAAAAAAAAAGAGTCTTTAGGCATGAGGCCAAGATGTTGGAGGCTATTACACAGTCTAAAAAGATGTATTTGATCACCTCCATCTGAGGCATAACCCAGGCCACTAATGACATGAAAACTCTCTCCCAGCATGACTTTCTCCTTCCAGCAGGGCTCAGTTAGATGCAGGCAGCCCACTGCCCAGTGATCAGAACCCATTTGCAGCTGGAGTTCTATTTGTGCAACTCTGCACAGGCAAGGTATAGAGCCCTGCCTCGTGACCAGATTAACAAGGAGTTTATCCTCTTCTCTCTGGCCTCCGGCATTAGCATCTCTGATGATAACTTGGAGATGCTGAGCCCCTGAAGAGGAGGAAACATCCCCTGAGGAGATCAAGTGTAAACCAATTAGCTTCCCAGTGCAAATTTAACAGAAATACCACTTGGTTTCCTAAATGCTAGTAGGGCTGAGCTGTTTTAAGAATCAAGTAATTAGATTAATAGCTCACTTTTGACTATTTGCACACTTACAGACGGTAATAATTATTTGCCTCAGTAGAATGAGGCAAAGGAAGAGTTAATTAAAATGGTCCTTTCATTGCAGTGCCTAATAAAATTTAAATTGCCTTTTTAAAATAATTGTATTGTTCACCAAATGGGTCAAATATCAGTTCACAGTTTACATATATGAGATATGTTTTATTCTACTTAACAAACCCTTATATATCACTTCTCATGTTCTACAGACTTTTTAAAGAGTTACTCTAATCTTCAGTGTTTCTGTACAATTTATTTCTGAGCAATGCCTTGACCTTATGCATCTAGGCCTTGCTCTGGCTCTGGCTACTTCCTTGACTACATCTAGAAAGATCAAGACTCATGGTGCTTTTTGTCATGCCAGGCTATCTAAGGCTTCATCTACTCAATGAACTATTGAGGTATTTATTTTCCATTATTATTATTATTATTACCACCATTATTTTAGAGAAGGGGAGGGGAAGGAGAGAGGGAGAAGGGGGAGAGAGAATCTTAAGCATACCCAGTGTGGAGTCCAACGTGGGGCTTAATCTCACAACCCTGAGATCATGACCTGAGCTGAACTCAAGAGTTGAATGCTTAACCACCTAGGTTAGGATGCCACCTAGGCATCCTAAAGTGATATCTCCACAGTGAGAATTCATATAGCAAATATGTTTTAGGCACTTTCTTCATACAGACACTCTTTTAGGCACTGGAAAACAGTCATTAAATTTAGGCAGGAAATTTCCGTTCTAATGGAGCATATAGGTAATAAATAATTATCAAGATAGTGATAAGGAGTTGGGGCCCTTCACTATATCTAATTTTATCCCTTAGCTTGGGTTCTCTACAAAAGCACAGGCTGAACCAACAACTTGTATGCTGGAGATGATCCTGGGAACTTAAGAGTCAGGGGATCAAGAGAGTATAACAGAGGAGGAAAAGTCAATATAAGCATACACAACCAAGTTGATGACCACAGTGGACACCAAGGACTTGATTTTGCCTATGTTTTCTGAGAAGGTTATAGAATGTCTTTCAAGTTTTCCACTTAAGCTTTGAAAGGGAAAAGTAGGTATATACCAGTTCCTGCTCCCCATTCTTTGAGATACACCCCCAATTATTTGAGGTAGCTCTTTTCCATTCCAGGCTGTCCATGCCAGCTTACCAAGTAATAGCAAGATGCTGTCATTGCATTGTGTGTTGAGATTCACATGGAACTGTTCAATAGAGCTATGGCTAGAAGAAGAGGTAAGGCCAAAGTGAGGAGGCAAATAAACATGTGTTTGATACAGTTCAGTTTATACTGCCCATACCCATACATGCTTACCTTAAATCAAGGATTCAAGGTGGTAGCCTCTTCCAGACACTCCAGATTCTTAACACAAAGATTGGTGGAGTAAGTTTCAGTTTTTGTAGGTGTAAATGGTCCAAGGGCTGTCAGTGATACTCCGCTATCTCTCTCCTCAACTCTCCATTTTAGATTCACTTCAGCTGGTCTGAGTTGCCTGGTAGGGTGAGCCAGACCTTCATTCCTGAAGGGTTTGAGGCTTTAGTTTCCCTTCCATTGTCTGGAGATGTTTGTTACAGTCATTTGCTCATTACCACCACCAGGAGTAGAAATAAAAACAGCCCAGTGAAGGTTACCAGACATGCCTCTCTCAGCCCCTGTTTTATAGCAGCACCCCTCCCTCCTGTCATTCTGTGTCAAGATTAACTTCTTTTGTTGTTATTATTTTAGTTTTGGTGGCTGACCTACCAACATAAGTTCCTTGATGTGACCAGGATCAATGGGATTGTTGCTGTGTTTTTTGATGGAAACACGCCTTCCCTGGAAACTATGGTGACTAATTGAGAAGATCTTAAGATTTGGGGACAGGAAGTGGTAATTTCTCAGTGGGTCAAAGAACTCTTCAGATAAGCAACCTCTACCCTTTGATTCCTGGATTCATGTAGTCTAGACCTTGGGGCCAGAGTGCTAGATATTGGTTATCAGCCTTGTGCTCTGCTGTATCAGGAGGATAGAAACCAACACTGCAGACTATATCCCTCAAGCTGGCACCTTCATTATCCTTGTCTTATAGGTTAGCTCCTTCTGATCATGTAATATACAGCAGGACTAGTGGCTCCTGTGATCATATGCCCAATAGCTCACCTTCTTTGCCATAAAATGGGCCACTTTCTTTAAGACAATATTGTGTGTGATGACTCCAGAGAGCAAGTCATCCTGTCCACCTGACTGTTTAGTGGCTCCTCTGCAGTGTGTGATTTGTGGTGAGCATTACCCTGAAACACAATAACCCACAGATTGTGTGGCTTCACCAGTAGGTCCACACAGAACTGTCTGCCGTGCTATGGCTGGAATCAGACGCGAGACTGAAAGGAATGTGAGGGAGGTACAAGAGACATCTGACATAGTGCTGTGTTAAATCACCTATTTATTTTACTATATCCATCCCTCGATGGTGAGGCCATTTAGCAGGGAGGCTATGTCACATTCATCTTGGTGTAGCCAGCACACCTAGCAGACTGTTTGGGATTTAGTGAGCACTTAAGTCATTTCATTTGGTAACACGAAGCATGCATGCTAATGTGCTTAGAGATATTTGGGTCTGCCTTTCTTATGAATAAGGGAGATAAATAATGGCTAATAATGAGAAGGGACTTGTCTAAGTTCCTCTATCCACTTAGCAGCAAAGGCAGGGGCAACTCTTCAGTCTGATCCCAGGCCATAAATCTTCATCATGCTAAAATCTTCTTGGCGGATACTGGGCATAGTTTCTAACAAGCCAAGACAATCAAAGAGATAATGGTTTATGAGAACAAGATGAGTTATAAAACTATAAAGGATTATGTAATGAATATGTTCTGATATATAAATTGTATATTCATGTTATATATTCTTTCATTATAACTTTTCTTTACACCAAGGAGGAGCTGAGATTACTAAAGTTGTACACTGAGAGAAAAGAGTTGAGGGAGTGTTCCAGAGGGAGAAAGCATGGGGTAATAATTGAGAACATAATGTCATTCTGCAAAGCAATCTGACAATTTGTAGTCAAATTAAGTATTCTTATAAACCGTAACCCATAACTCTACTCTAGGATACCTGGCTTAGATAAAGTCTCAGATAGATTTGTAAGGGGAATGTGTGAAGACACATACAGCGTTGTTAGTCCAGTGGTGGGGACTTAGAGCAAATTCAGTGTTTCTCACCAGAGAAATGGATACTGTATTGGTTTGAATACCAATATAATTGCGCTAAGAAATGCCAAAATAATTATGGCTTAAACAAGATAGAATGTGTGTATCTGTATATAGTAGATCTCTGAATTTCAGTTGTCCAGAACTAATATGACAGCTCCATGGTATCTCTGGCAAATATTCTTTCTATTTTGATTCTCTGCCATCCTAATACGTACTTCTGCCTTATGGTATAAAATGATTGCTCTGGCTCTAGTCAGTGGAAACACAAGAAAAGAAAAGTGGAGGGTCTACCACCTCTCTTTAGAAGCTCAATCTAGAGTCTGACATATTACAAATATTCATATGTCATTGTTCAGAACATAAGTCACATGGCCACATGTTGCTTCAGGGTACTCAGAAATGTGGTTTCTACTGGACAGCCAGGTTCTCAGCTGTCCACTATTAGTAAAGGAAGGAGGAATGAATATTGGAGGAGAATTAGCCCCCTTTGGTATTGTACGATTATAATAAATATGTATTTTTTAATAAAGTGCAATAGTATTTAGAATCAATGAGCTCTGTGTTCTAACGAGATTGATAGTTCTTAAAAACAGAATGCTGAGTGAGGAAAAAAGAAAGAATGAGAATGGGCTATAAGAGAATACTTTAATAGATATTCATCAATATACAAATAATTCTTACAAAAAATTATAGGTCTTTGAAAGGACAAACAATAATACTGTGCTAAGAAATAAAAGTTTAGTGAGTCACATGAACATACTCAATCTAGTTCTAGCCAAATGGTCTACTGAAAGTTACATAAATGCCCTAAGGCCATTTTTTTCATGATCTGAAAATAGCAATTATAATATGCTTATCTTGTAAGAAGACCTTGTATGCTTAAAGCATTTCTTATGGTGCTTTACACACAGTAAATTCTCAGTAGAGATTAGCTACTGTTTCTCTATTGTTATTATAGTTGAAGACATTGCAAGAAGATTACATGTGAGATCAGGGTTTATGTACAGTTGGCCCTTGGTAAATTTTGACTGGATGCACAATGAAACAGAGTATGTTGATCACAACTGTTAGAGAAAAATGAACTGGGTATATTCAGTCATATGTATTAACTGTCTCTTATTTGTCAGGCCCCTAGGTTATGAAGGTAAGTAAGAACTAACATGAACCCTACCCAGTGAAGGAGAAGGCAATTAAAAAAAAAAATCATACAAACACATGTAAAATTTCAATTGCTATAAATATAGTGAAGGTTAGAGATACTCATGAGTGTCTATCATCAGGCTAGCTAGCTAGCTAGCTATATACATATGTATGGAGATTTGATCCACTTGGTTGAGAAAAAGTCTTTCTGAGGAAGTGATGCTTGAATTGATGTAGATTAGGGATTATCTAGAAAAATGTTAAATGAAAGAGCTTTTAAGGAGGAAGTAACAGCATATGGAAAGGCCTTGTGACCTCCAAGGCCTGGAAAATAGAGTGGACTGAAGGAAATACAGTGGGACCAGGGCAGAAAGAAAAAAGATCATGTGATATGAGTTGACACGGGAGCATAGGAAGAAGCAGGACCATACAAGGGGCCATGTAAAGGGATTCTGTCTTTACCTCATAGGGAAGAACACTGTATTAGCTTTCCAGTGCTGCTATTAAAAAATTACCACAGACAGTGGTTTAAGACAACACAAATATATTCTCTTAAAGTTCCGGAGCTCTGAAGTCCAAAGTCTGTCTCACTGGGTTAAAGTCAAGGTGTCATCATGTCTGGTTCTCCCTGCAGGATTCTGTTTCCTTGCATTTGCATGTTTGGGCCACCTACATTTCTTGGCTTGTGGCCCTTTCTCCACCTTCAAAGTACATTATTCCAATCTCTGCTTCTGCTCTGACCCTGAACTATCTGCATCTTTCTTCTATGAACCATTATGATTATATCAGGCCCAACTAGATAACATAATCTACTCATCTCAACATTCTTAATTAATAACATTTTCAAAGTCCTTTCCACCATATAAAACAATGTTCCCGAAGTCTGATAATAGGACAGAGACAATCACTGAGGGCCATTACTCAGCCTACCACAGAAGCCTTTGCATTTGTTTAAGCAGGGAAAAAAATAAAAGGCCTCTTCCAAATTGTATCTTTAAAAGATTACCCTAGGTGCCTTGTGAAGGACAAGTAGGAAGAAGACCATGTTCCTATCGGTGAACCAGTTGGGAGACAAAAACAGTCATTCTGGGAAGAAGAGAAGGAAAATAATTTCACCCAGGAAATATGAACTCTAACGTCTTGGCTAAAGGAGTCCTAGACTGTCAGAATCTTAGAGTACTGTTAGGGTCTACTGGGACTGGCTTGTACTGGCTCTCAAGAGCTGATAGGGGGGCGCCTGGGTGGCTCAGTGAGTTAAAGCCTCTGCCTTCAGCTCGGGTCATGATCCCAGAGTCCTGGGATCGAGCCTTGCATTGGGCTCTCTGCTCAGCAGATAGCCTGCTTCCTCCTCTCTCTCTGCCTGCTTCTCTGCCTACTTGTGATCTCTGTCTGTCAAATAAATAAATAAAGTCTTAAAAAAAAAAAGAGAGCTGATAGGTGCCTCTAGTCAAACTCCACATTCAGTGGTATGGTAATGGCCTGGAATCAAGCCAAGGTGAGAGTATTTACCTCATGGAAATTAGCAGACACTGTGAGACTTCCCCAACTTTCTGACCCTGAGATCCAGTTTACCGATACCTCACAGACTCTACCTATCCTGTGAAATGGGCTAAGTGGTCTCCCTGCCTTCTCAGGCTTTCCTTCGATAACATTAAGCTCATTCCTCATTCTACTCTTGACCAGTTCTGATCCTTAGACATTTCTTTGTAGAGACAGATCAATGGTATAGAGGCTGATTTTTAGGAATGATTTCACTCTCCCATTTCAGTAATTTCTTATGAGTTTTCCAACAAACAGGCACTATTTTTATAATTACAGTGTCAACTTTACCTTTTGAAAGATTCTTAAAGATTTTTAAAGATTTTATTTACTTATTTGGGAGAGAGAGAGAGCACACAAGCGTGGAGAAGGGCAGAGGGAGAACGAGAAACAGGACTCCCCACTGAGTGGGGAGCCTGATGTGGTGCTCGATTCATGTCTGGGGTCGTGACCTGAGCCCAAGGCAGCTGCTTAACCAACTGAGTCACCCAGACGTCCCTCAACTTAACTTTTTAAATGTTAATTTTAAAAACACTTGTGAATGAGGACACTGTGGAACCCTTGTTTTATGTGTCGATTGCTAAGCTGTGACCTAATCACTACAAAGGTGTATTCTTGACTCTAATTATGTACAAATTCCTCTCAGTTTTCTTGGGAATTTGTTACAGAGCTTGTTCTCTTGATTTATTCCCTATAGGAAGGTAGGGGAAAATGTAAACAATGAAAAATACTTACAAGTAATGAACATTCAAGCATATGGAATTATAGAGAGAGAGTTGTATTATACCTTGGTATTATACCTGGTCTTGAGTAGGAAGTGTCTAAGGGCGGACTCTTTGGAATAAGACTTTCTGGGTTCAAATCCCATTTGCTATCTGTGCTCTCTGCAGACCTTATCTGCCTCAGGGTCTTCATTGCATTTGTGGAATGGGGAGATTGATAGTTCCTCTTGGCATTGGTGTTTGAGATTTGAATCAATAACCTCCCACGAACCCCTCAGAGGAGTGCTTGGCACGTATTAAGCCCCCAAGAAGTGTCAGCTATTATCTGTTGATATTCAGCTGTGCATATCCTTATTTATTTCAACATAGATTTTCGTATAAGAAGAGCATTTTATAGATTTACTATAATGATAGCACTCTGCCTCTCCCCTTTGTTCCCCAGTTGGTCTGTCCAACTGAGAAAATGAGTGACTTAATCCAGTACATTTATGTAAAAAATTTCCCAAATAACGCCAGATACTTGTGGGGTTTTTTTTGTTGTTGTTTGTTTGGTTGGTTGGTTTTTTCCACATTTGTGTATTGAACTCTCATCTGTCTCCATAGGCTTCACTCACAACTTAAAAGAATTTTATTGCTAATCTGGCTATTAAAACCCCGAAGAATGTTAATGCAGCAACTCGATTCAGGTGTTTTCTTCCTCTGCACTTCCTCCCCGATTAAATGCACACACACCCATCACTCCTCATCTCTCCTGGCAAGTTTTCTGAGGTGTGTACCAACTTCCTGAAGAGCTGAATATCATCGTGCCTTGAGTTAAACAGGAGACAGCTGGCACCATTTATCTCTTCAAATTACAAGAAAATGTGAGAAACAACAGGGTGTCTATATGGGGTTGGATAGAGCCCGAAAGGGCAGCTGTGCGTGAAAGAGAGTATCACGGCAATGAGCTTGAGAATTAGGTGTAGTTCTGGAAGGTTCACACTCCACAAGACAACTTAGCTCAATGTGATTTTGTGATCAGATTTAAAAAAAAAAAAATGTTTACCTTATCTAGCTGCACCTTCAAAAGTTCTGTATTTCCATGATAATGATAGTAATGGAGGAAAGTAATTTTTTTTAAACTTTTGTGTTAGAATCAATACACAGTTTTTTGATGGCTTCCCCAAATCCTGGACGGTATCAACATTTAAGTTTTCTAATTATTTGTTATTCTTGTCAAATCACATCATATCATCTTTTATGCTGGTTGATTTTGGTAATGCATCACTTTAAAAAGAAACAGACACTCCTTTATAAGCATTTTATGTCTCGTATGAGTTTAATATCAGTGAAAATTCGTGAAGGATTTTTATTCCAGTCAAAATGTTATAAAGTAATCTGTTTGAAACCACATACAGAAAGATTAGCCAAGATGAATGTATGCATGGTATTTTTAGAAAGTAGAAATAAGTAGAAATTTTTCTTAGCACTTCTTTTTGTGTATGCCTTAGTGAGAGAAGAAATTACGTAAGAAAAACTATAAATTTAAAGTCTGCGTTATTAGGAAGCATAGAGGTTCATCCTAGAAGAGACTTCTTTCTAGAAGACTATTCTTTCTCATTACTACATGTAAGAAAACATCAGAACACAAGGGCAGATGATTTTCTTGAAAATGTGCATCATTGTAGAATGTGAGGTGGTGAAAGTGGGTATGACCTCGAAAAGGGGTTGTACGTTTCTAAATGAAAGAAAACTTCAGGAATTGTTAAGTTTTCTCTGTTGAATGAAGAAATAGGCATTATATATATTTCAGAGACGAGTTTATGAATCAGTATAATAAAAGAAGAAAGAACTTCTCTCTACTATAACTGAATTCTCTAAGAACCTGAATAAAGAAAATGTGTACTCATTTTTATTTTTTTACAAAGGACAAGTCTTACATTTATAGAGAAGTCAATTTAACCTTGATTCATGGGCAGATCCTGGAACTAATAATCATCAGATAATTTGTAATCCCCTATCAAAGCACAACCTTCTGGGTCACAATCAACATCGCTTTCCAGAAAGTAGACTTTTGCCAACATTATTCCAGTATGACATAAATGTATTTTGGAATACACTACAGAACTAAAAATCTACAATAAAGTTGCAAGTGTAGTTTTCAGAATTTTGATTCACTTCCATATGCTGTTCTTAATCAGCATGCTACAATTCACTGTAGGCCCGCATATTGCTGGAGCAGTGGTTCTCAAACTTTTCGGTCTTGGGGCCCTTTTATCATCTTAAAAATTATTGTAAAGCCCAATGAGATTTTCTTTATGTGAAATATTTATCAATATTTGCTGAGTATTTATCAATAGTCACTGAATTAGTAATAAAAACGGGAATTCTTAAAACACAGCACACACACATTCCAATAGCCATGAATTGACTATATCATCCTGCCAGGTAGCTTTCTAGAAAACTGCACTGGGCACTCAGGAGGGAATAAGAGTGACAAGACAAATAAGTTCCTAGTATTACTATGAAAATAGTTTTGACCTCACAGATCTCTGGCTCTCAGGGACCCCTCGTGGTCCCTGGAACACACTTTGAGAACTGCTTTGCTGCAGTATTACTGGCTGGAGGATTATCAGGATTTGGTAACAGGAACTCTAAGTGACCCAAGAGGAAAAAAAATGATCAAATAGCATCTTTCAGGGTGTAAATTCTGACTGACTGAAACTCAGTGTTTCTATGAAAGATCCCTGGATAATATCTTTAAGCATATGCTTTTTATTTAGGGAATAAAATACTGATATTAAAAGACAAGGGATAGGGGAGAAGAATCCAGGTGTTATCTGATGAATATTTATGTATAACAGGCATTGGAGAGATGAAAAAGATCTTAAAGATGTGGTCCTGTCCCTTGACATGTTATATAATCAAGAGAGAGCGATCACAAATAAATGCTCCAGTAGAGTTACAAAGATTCTCAGACATCTCAGTAGAGGGAAAAATGATTCCCAATAAGCCATTTCAGTAAGTTTCCATAGAAGGTCCACATAGAAGATCCACAGAAGAAGGGACAGTTGTGACCAGGTACACACAAGGAGCGCACAGTTAGCTCACACTTTAAGCAGAGGCGGAACTCGGGGTAAAAAGACATGGAAGGTCATGGCTTCTGTGCTCACAGGAACTTTGATATGAGAGGTTAGGCTGGACTGCAGAGGGCCTTATACGCTCACTGGAAAAATTGAGCATTGCCCTCTAGGTAATGGGAAGCTGCTCAAGTTTTTTAAGCAAAAAGATAGCTTGTTCAGAATTATATTTCAGAGTTCCAGCTTTATTGCCTTGGCCTTCAGGGTGAAACTACAGGATGGAAGTGCCCTTCGGAGTGTCTTGCAGTAATCCACGTGAGAAGAAAGCTTGTTTATATTCTCTGGTTCAAACACTGATGTCTCCCTTGGTTTGGGGACCTCAAAAATAACCTAATTTACATGTGCCTTAATTTCTTCATCTATAGAGTAAAGAAAAATGGTCTACCTTACCGACTTGTAATGATGGAATGGTTTGATGCAACTAAATAGAATAACATGGAATAAAACAAAGCAGCATGAATACATTTCACTTTGCACTATTAGTAATATTAGTAATATTTCTTTAAATATTTTTATTTATTTATTTGACAGATAGAGATCACAAGTAGGCAGAGAGGCAGGCAGAGAGAGAGAGAGAGAGGAGGAAGCAGGCTCGCTGCTTGAGCAGAGAGCCCGATACGGGGCTCGATCCCAGGACCCTGAAATCATGATCTGAGCCGAAGGCAGAGGCTTTAACCCACTGAGCCACCCAGATGTCCCAGTAATATTAGTAATATTATTAGCAATATTTGCAATATTAATAATCATTAGAGGTACATAAAATAAGAGGGAAGAAGGCAAAGGGACCACATTCTGAAGATACTTTGGAGTTCAGATTCACGGATTTCTGTGACATTGCTGTATAGTGGTGAGAGAGAGTGAAATTGGTTCAAATGTTTAAATTCAACAGACTCTAGGGAGCGTTAGGTGATAATGGCGAAGGCCCAGGACAGAGGGCGCAGGGAGAATGCAGAGAAACCAAGGCCTGTTTTCACACAAATATCTTTTACAAAAATGGTGGGAAATGCTTACCACAGTTACCTCACATAATATGAAGGTGTGGTATGTGATAGCCAGCAAGCTCTAAGGGGCAAGACAGAAGGATTCAGTTGTGGCCAAGCATTCAGACCAATTCAAGGGAAAAACAGTTAACTAGGCCTCTAACAAAAATAAGGAATTTCTCATTAGAGTCAGGCGCTCTCCTCGAGAGAACTGCAGCGTGAGGCACAGCCTTTAAGAAAGAGAATAGGTACACATGAGGAGAAAAGCTGGGAACGAAAGCTGGATAAGAGTCCTTTCCTTAGCATGAAAAAAAAAGATTATCAACATATTACAAGGAGGATGAAGTACTGAAATCAAGGCAGCCAAAAAGACTCGGATTAGGTAAATTTCTGTTAGAATAGGGTCCGATCTGGAGTAAAAACGGGTATTGGGCAAGAGAAAGCTTTTATTTGCCTGGATGGCCAAAAGATTCTAATTTAAAAGAAACAGAGATTCTCTCGGGGCGCCTGGAGGGAGCTGGACTCTTGGTTTTGGCTCAGATCGTGATCTCAGGGTCCTGAGATCAAGCCCCACATGGAGGGGTACCTGCTTGAGTTTTTCTCTCCCTCTTTTCTTCCCACCACCCTGCCACTCACTTGAGCTCTCTCTCTCTCTCTCAGATATATAAATGAATCTTAAAAAGAAGAAACAGATTCTCTGAATGATGTGCAAACTCTATCATAGTTCAATAAGAAGAGAAAAGAAAGTGAGTGAAAGGTAGAACAGAACTGCTGTTTCTCCAGCATAAATATTCAATGACGTAAAATGCCTGAGATAACTCAGGAACGCGTAACATAGGCGTCTGTCCATACCGTGCTTATGTTAACTGTTTATGAAGGTGTGGGGGAAATCCACACAAAGCTAGTTACTTCCCAACCTCAGAATAAGGTGGAGGGGAATATAAACAGATTAAATGGGGGGACTTACATTATAGTAATAATATTTTGGATCACTTGTTTTTTTTTTTTTTTTTTTTTAGAAAGAAAAGGTAAGGAGCGTGGGGAAGTATCCGCTTTAAAATTAGAGTATCTCATAGAAGAACTGAGCTCGTAACATACTAAGGCAGATCTGTGACAGTTCACAGACCCTTTGCCTTCAGGTGCTATTCAGATTTTTATAGTCACAAAATATGGCGCCTTTTGTTTTTGTTTTGTTTTGGTTTTGAATGGAATAACCTCCCCCCCCCATTGCTAAAATGTAATATTTAGCTTCAGAGAACATTGCATATGTGTTCTCTGAGTGGAGGAAGACCTAAATGATGGTTTTACAAACTAGAGGCTGGTCTTGAGGCTTAGAGATGATCATCAGGTATGTCTAGAAAACACTTTCTTCTTTCCTCTTCTGTTCCTTTCCTGAATTCCCACTGATGAGCGCTTAAAATGGGAATTTGGATCTGAAATTGTCTTGGTGAGTGAGAGGCTGCCATAGAAGGTGCTACTTTCCTACCCCGGTATGAATTCACAGTATCTGGAATAGATGAAGCGCCTCACACTTGTTCCTCTCTCTGCCCCCCAAACCCATATGCATGCCCTTCTTTCTGGTAAGCCCTCCTCAGGGTTATAAAATGGGTAAGATCTTTCTGAGATCTAAATATACAGGAACACAATTTTAACATATTGTGTCATTAAGAAGTTTAGGAGCTTTTAGACACAATCTGGAGGTATTGGAAAATTAGATGCAGTGTTGCATTAGACATGTTTTTAGTATTTTCTTCTTTTTGTAAAAGCTGTAATTTTCAGAGTTTAGAACCAATTTAATGTCCCTGGAGTTACAGCTTTTTTGTATCCATTGTCCATTAGGTGAATTACTAAGCCGAGAATGGAATCCATTTATAATGTATAAAATACCGTGAAATGTCTTAAAAACAGTCTTTGCAGGGGGAAAAAAAAGCATTGGGAGTCCATTAAATTTGAAGACAGTGAGTTCTGAGGTTCTTCTTATAATCATATAATGGTTTTTTGTGCTTTGATAATATGATGCATTAGATACTGGAAGATTTATTTAAAAGTTTGAATTCAATGAAAATTTATATAGAACTAATGCAAAATGCATTATGTTTGACATTCCAGACAGCTTTCAAAAGTGAATGTATTACATAAAAAAACTTTAATAATATTTATTATCTTTTAAGGCAAATTAATAAATAACCGATAAAACACTACTAAATCTCTTTTCAGTGATTGTGTCACTATTACTAGCATGTAATAAACCTAGGAGATTTGGTTTTTTAAATTCTTATTTTGAGGGATTTCTAGTGTAGCCTGGAAGTTAAAATAATTTGTTCTAAGGAGAATCTTTAGAAAATATAATGATATACATGTATGTATGTCTGATATGTCTCGATACACCTAGCCATTTCCAGTGACCAGATTTTAATCAGTAATATATTGAGGATTCAGGGTGTGTGTGTGTGTGTGTGTGTGTGTGTGTGTGTGTGCACCGTGTTGGGTGCTATGAGATCTCAAACCATAAACAATTTGAAGTTTTGTTAAACTTTCCTTTCAAGTGTCAGAGGAAAATTTCAGGAAAACAAGTAAATTTCAAAATTTATTAAATAAACAGATCTGCTAGAAAAATTAAAAATGTAATTGTTACCTCTAGAGTATGTCCTGGGATCCACACAGTCAGACCTGTGATTTCTGTAGTCACTGAAGCAGAGAAATGTGACATATTTAACACAAATTCTAATAAAATTTGCTACAAAAAGCACTTTCCCTAACTTTACTAGTAGGATTGTTTTTTAAAGATTTTATTTATTTATTTGACAGACAGAGATCACAAGTAGACAGAGAGGCAGGCAGAGAGAGAGAGAAAGGGAAGCAGGCTCCCTGTGGAGCAGAGAGCCCGATGCGGGGCTCGATCCCAGGACGCTGAGATCATGACCTGAGCCGAAGGCAGCGGCTTAACCCACTGAGCCACCCAGGCGCCCCACTAGTAGGATTTTTTAAACAGGAAATCCTGATAATTTCCCATGTGTCTGCTTACACATTCATGTTTACTACCATATCAAAAAAAATTTTTTTAAGCTGTATGTTTCAGAAAACCCAGGTACACATGGCTTAAGTAAATATGGGTTGGTTTTTCTCACACAGCAATAATCTGGAGGTAGAAAGCCCAGGGTGGGTGTGACAGCATTGTGATGTGATCACGGACCCAACTGCTTTTTATCCTTCTGATCGGCATTTTTAACCTTTTAGCCAGCTGACAGCTATAGCATCAAACCCAGGACAGGAAGAAGAGAGAAAACATAGTATGGTACCAGCTTCATCCACCCCTTTTATTTTTTTATTTTTTTTTTTAAAGATTTTATTTATTTACTTGAGAGAGAGATAGTGAGAGAGAGCATGAACGAGGAGAAGGTCAGAGGGAGAAGCAGACTCCGCATGGAGCTGGGAGTCCGATGCGGAACTCGATCCCGGGACTCCAGGATCATGACCTGAGCCGAAGGCAGTCGTCCAACCAACTGAGCCACCCAGGCGTCCCAATCCACCCCTTTTATTAAGAGAACAAATGTCTTTCCAGAAGCCCCAGCTTAGGTTGTATATGTCAGAAAAATGCCATAGGACTAGAAAAGTAAATTTTCTTTTCCAAACTCTGGAGGAAGTCTGAGGGAGCAGAGCTGGAGAAATATTGGGGAAGTGTTGGAATGCTAATCAACAATCAACATCATTTTTCAAAGTTCACTAGTTTTTCTTTTCTATTCTTTCTCATGTTGGCTAACCTGGGCTAGCCATAGACTGAACCATATAAAATTCCTAATATCGCTGCATTGTTTCTTTGTAAATTAACACTTTCATATGTTTTAATCTAACACTTGCATTAAAAGTTGTTGATTGAGGCACCTCTCTGGTTGCCAAGTGCCCAGAAAATAAACTATAAAACCTTAATATCAAATGCTATGCAGTCCATTTTAATTTTCTAATATCTTTGAAAAAATTCATATTTGAGTATATTTGATAAAGAATAGATGAATTTTTTAAAGATTTGTTTTTATTCGAGAGACAGATCAGGAGTAGGCGGGAAGGGCAGAGGGAGAAGCAGACTCCCCTCAGAGCAGGGATCCTGATGAGGGACTCCATCCCAGGTCTCTGAGACCATGACTAAGCTGAAGGCAGACACTTAACTGACTGACCCACCCTAGAGTAATTTAATTTAATGAAGTTCAAAAATGCCATGCATTTTGTTGTGAGGTCACGCCAGGCCCATTATACAAGGCATATAATGCATGTTTATTAAAGTCTGAGTAAAATGCTAAACAACAGATAGATTTTGATCAAAATGCAATTTTTAGTTTAAGCCTTACCATCTCTTCAGACTTCAGACTTTAGTCACTGGGAGTGATTTCCCCCTGTTGATAGATGGAAATTCATGCAGACCAGTGATTGTTAGGTGTTGGAAGTTCCTATAGTCATGTTAGGTCAAAAATACAGTCTTGATTCAGAAATTCAGACGTTTAAACCTGCAAAGATTGTAAACTTCTCCTCTTCCCTTGTTCAGGCTTGCTTCAGACTGAAAATCTTCCTGAGGGAGAAACGCTCTATCACTTACTTTTTGCTGTGTAATAAATTGACCCAGAACCTAGTGACTTCCAACAATCATCATTATTTGTCTATAGTCTATGGATCAGTGGCTTGGGTGAGGTTCAAAGACCTGGCTCTTTCACGGTTCTCCATTGCACTCGTTCATGGTTCAGCAGTCAGCTGGGAGTCAGCGACCTCACTTATATATCTGGTTTTTGGCTGACTATTGGCTGGGGCCCTGTGATCCATATTTCTTATCCTCCAGCCAGCTGGGTCATTCACAGGGTGGTGGTCACAGGATTTCCAAGACCAAGAAGGGAGAGCAAGTCCCCCATGTACAGATGCTTTAACCATCTTCCAGACTTGGGTCAATCAAGTCAATCAGTCAATCCTGACTCAAGGTGTGGAGACAGAGATTCCACCTTTGGATGAGAGAATGTGTAATACCACATTTCAGGAGGGAGGTTATGTGGCCTATTTTACAATCTACTACAAAGAATTTGAGCTTCTGTTCAACATTTGTGCCAGTCAGGTACTGTCTTTTTCTCTGGCTACTAGTCACTCTCAGCCACGGTGTACTCAGCTAGGTGGCTTCTGATTATCCATTGTGCCTGGATCTGGCACATGGTTAAAATTGACTCTTGTGTGGGGCACAGTCATACTTTCCTCAGTGAATCTCTTTACTAGAGATCTCTCTCTTATCCTTGACTTTGGACAGAGGAACTTGTCATCTTGGTAGTTACTTCTGATTTCTCCCTTGGCCCCAGGCAATCCAGTTTCATACCTCAGCCTCTTGACTAAGACTCAGGACAACTTGATGCCTACTTGCTCTCTGCACCATGGCACATGTCCATTCGCTAGAATACACTAGCACATCTCCGTTCTCACACATTCCAGAAATCCAGGACAACCTCAACACAGCAACAGTCTCCCCAGATCTGCCATCGAAGTAGTTCAGCAGCCTTTCTTTTGCTCTCTAGATTTCATGGGTAGGCATCAGACTTCAGTTCTCAGTCTCTGTTAGCTTTTTTGATCACCAAGTCTTTGTTTCTCCCATAGGAACAAATTCAGAGCTTTCAGTTTGTCCCTTCAGGCTTTGGGTTAGAAAGTGGCACTCTCATCCACTCCTTTTCCAAAAGAAGGAACAGGACTTTCAGCTTAGAGACTCTCTGAAGACATCTTTTCACCAGTCTGTTCTCTTTAATGTTTTTTTTTTTTTTTTTCCTGATCCCTGTTATGTCTTTGATCTGCCTGAGGGGTACAGGAGTCATGGAACAGATTCCATTTGTAAATTCTGCATATGGTGTGTTTATTGGCAGGGAATCTTCATTCCTTTTGTGAATTCTGCATATGGTGTGTGTGCAGAGGGGGAAGGGGATCATAGTGGTGTCTTAGTGAAAATGACTGAGGCAGGAAGGATTCCATCCTGACAGGAAGGAAGGAAAGAGAGGTGGAAGGAAGGAAGGAGGGGAGCCCCGGAGGGATGGTTGGAGGAGGGAGTTCACTTTTTCAGAATCTCATCCTAGAGCCTGCTCGTCTTTATGGTGGGTATTGACTTCAGTACACAGAGCAAAAAAAGGGATTACACACATATACTTTATAGACTTCCATCTTCAGTGCTGAAATCTTTATTTTGTTTCCTAAGATGAGACACATCTTGGCCCTTTTTTATGTGATACTAAAATCCCCAGAACCACCAAGACAGACTGGAAAGTTCCTTCATCTGAACAACTCATGGGTCTCAACTTGGAGCAATCTGAAAAGAAGGGCTATTTAGGGATGCCCAATCATGCAGGCAGGCCTATGGAACAATTGCATGGAAACTCATGTGAAGTTAAATTGGCAATCAGCTCTAGCATTTCCTATGGCAAAGCTGCCTATTGGGTAAATAATATGCATTTTATAAAAACATTCATAAGTGTAAATTCACACAGGAGACTGAAATGGCTCCTTAGGGTTAAATGAAATACATATTAACAACACTTATGAATAGTAAATAGCACGCACTTTTAAAAAGTGCTCAATGTGTATTTACATAATAGCCTGTAAGAGTTCCACTGTCAAGTAAATAATACTGTAGTTGCCCTTAAAAGTCTTTAATTACCTACGGTATTTGGGAAGCACGCTGTAATGGATTTCTGGTTTGTGTTAGCACTCCACTCTCTTCTCAGATTTGTTCCTTTTCTTTTCTTTGCTGGTTTCAAACACATATATATTTATGAACATAATTTCAAATTGGCACTGAAAGAAACCACCCATCTAAATAGAATGGCCTTGAATGGTTTCACTTGTGTGAGAAGGAAACTTTTAAAGCAAGATGGCAATATCACGCTGACAGCAAACCCATAAAGAGGATCTTATAAATGAAAACAAGTAAACAAAAATGAGAGCCCCCAAGGGGTGGTGGAGCAGTGCGCGGTGGGCAGACCATGCTTCGGTGAACTGGAGTGAATGTGTCAGTCCTTGCCTGTGTGGTTGTGGGACCTGGTAGTTCTCAGATTCATCTTCTGTTGTTATGTTGCATTGGAGGGATCGACCCCCTGAAAACTGATTTCTAGTCTCTGCTACCAACTAATTTCTAGCTCCTCTGGGGCAGTGGGGAGAGCTGGCTAGAGGCTGGAAGAAGATACGAATCAAAGATTTCTTCCCTCTTCTTTCTTCTTCAGGTGTATATCACAATGGCTGTGGTACCACATACCTCTTTCCCACCTGTCCCCCCATAGGTCTACCGTGGTTCCATGTCCATATGTGGCCCAGACTTCTGGACTCCAGTTCTAGTGCCTCCCCTCTCCAGGCTTCATGTTGGTAGCAGCTTCCTATAGTTGCTAATCTCTGTGTTACCTCATCTTCTCTTGGTTGGTCTTCCAATTCTTCTTACCTTTAGCAACCTGTTACCTAGATTAAGTGATCCGTGTTGGATTTACCCGGTATGATGAGCTTTATTTACTTGGATGGTCTCTGATAAAACTAGCATATGGAAGCTTTCATCTCTGAGGAAGTTGCTTTGAAGCAGTCAAAGAAATATTTGCCCCCTTTCCTATTCCAGGCAAGATGTCTTTTGGAACTTCCCATTAAATCTTGTAGAGCCCATCTGATACTGGGATCTTTTTAAGAGGAAGGAGACAGATTTAGATGCTATGTTGGACAGAGAAGAGGTTAAGTCTAAATATTCAGACCCAACCACTTAAGACAGCATTGCTGTAGAAATATCATCAGTGAGAATGGTAGCTATTGCATTTGGCCAGTTTTGGTCTTGCCTTATTCCTTTAACATCCCTGGCTGATAGAGGTTCCTGACTGTAAGACTTTGCCTTCCAGCTTTTTGGCAATCTGAAATGACCTATGGGCACATAAGGCTACCCGTATGGGTATATAATGGAGTCAGTGAAAAAGAAGGGATCTTGATAAGATGATGTGCCTTGACTAGAGGCACTGAGTTTCTGTTTCTAAACTAATGACTCCATGTGAGCCACAAAAAACAACTTTTGCTAGGTTTGGCCCTCCGACCGACAGTTTGAGACTTAAGTTGGCTGTTTCATTTGGCAAGAAGCACTCACCTGCCTTACTTGTCTACTCCCATTCTCTCTGTGCCAACCACAACACAGTCTTGCTTGGATTTCACAGATTCATGGGTCCTGCCTCATCCCCCGGCCAGTTAATACCCTATTGCCTTCATACCTGTGCTCAGTCTCAACTGTGCTCATTTTTCCTCAATCCTTCACCTTCCCAACCTGTCATGAGATACAGGTGGCACTTGAAAAATCCCCTCATAGAAATTATTTTGAAAGTTTATCGTAGTTAAAAATGTCACCCTTCTTTTATTAAAACACACTTGACTATTCCCCATTGTATATAATAAGTATATTAAATGTCACCATGTTCAGGTAGGGAGAAATGGGGAAAACACAGAGTAAGTTACTAGGAGCTAGGCACAGATTTACATATCTTAATTCGTTCCATCTCATGTTACTCTTACCCCCAAATCTTCCTCTCTTTGTGATTGTAACTGAGAACAGTGCCTCTGGGAGCAAGAGGTTATATCTAGAATAAGCAGGGGGTAGGGCAGGTGGAGAAAGACACTACAAACAACTTGTCTAGCTCATGGCATTGCATGGAGCAGAGAAACATCCTAGTTAGGGAGGCATGGGCTCCCAGACTGCTGCTGGGACTGGGATGGCCCAAAACCATCCTTGAGCCCAGTATCCATTATTCATCCATCTTTGTTAAGGATGCTCTCTACTCGTTGCTCTCCTAAATGTCGGGAATAAACTGGTGAGAAAGGCATAGACTGTTTTCCTTATGGGAACTGATTCTGTGGGGGAAGAGGCCATTGAACAAGTACACCATTGAATTAAAAAGATCTTTTTTTAAAAAAAGATTTTATTTATTTATTTGAGAGAGAGAAAGAGAAAACGCGCATGAGCGGTGGGTGGTCAGAGGGAGAAGCAGGCTCCCCGCTGAGCAAGGAGCCTGATGTGGGACTCGATCCCGGGACTCCAGGGTTGTGACCTGAACCTAGGGCAGTCGCCTAATCAACTGAGCTGCCCAGGCACCCTAAAAAGATCATTTTTGGAAGTGCAGTTAATAAAAATGGGTTGCCATGAGAAACAAAATTAATGGAGCAAGGAGCAACACTGGATTGTGTGATAAGGTAGAGCCTCTGAGAAGATCATGCTTGAATGACAGGAAGAAACAGCCGTGCAAAGCTCTAGGGCAGAACAGCGCCACGTGGCAAGAAAAGCAAGTTCAAAGTCCCCGAATCCAGACAAGGGCAGCAGATTCGCAGGACAGGAAGGCCAGTGTGGCTGGAATCACAGGTAGAGAGGCATAGCAACAGCTGTTAAAGTTGGAGGGACCATCAGGTGATAAATCAGGTGGTGATTTTTTAGGACAGGTAAGTTGTCTGGATTGCGTTCTAGGTGCATAGGGACAGGGAAGCTGAGACTCCAAGAGATGAAGTGACTTAACTGGATTTGACATGGTTTCATAGTCAGAGAGACAAAAACTTGGCCTGGGATTCTTAATTCAGTGTTCGCCACCTGTATTATAGCTGAAATATTGATCTCGATGTATTTACCTGCTTAAAAATAACAATCACCGTAACAAGAATCTCTTGACCGATGTAACATTTATTTATCTGTTTATTTATTTGTTTGTTTGTTTGTTTGTTTATTTTCATTTTTAGTTTTCTCGACTGTAGAGGTCCTTTGGTAGCTGAGAGAGCAAAGTCTTGGAAGTCCGTCTGCATGGAGCTCTCTAGGAAGTACACAGGGGCTGTTGGGAGCTCGGAGTGCGAGGAAATCAGTAAGTGGCTTTTAGGTGTCATCTGTCACCTGGAATTTGTTCAGAGTGCTGATCAGAGCTGCCCTCTGAAGATACCAGCCTCCACCCGGGCTGTAAATCTGAGGCCAGCCTTGCTTGTGATTATTAGCGATCCCCTGGCAATTTTTTGAAGAGATGAGGTGTTAATTCCAATGCCCTGGCCCAAATCCAACCCAGGAAATTACTTTTTGCCTACCTAAATTACATTTAGACTTTCAGTTGGAAATTAATTCTCAAGTTCTTTTCTCCAAAACATTACTGCTGCAGCTCTGCAAGGAGTCCCAGCGTGCCCAAGAATTTCCCCGTCCTCCAGCTCTGTCCTCCACTACCTTTCCCAGCCCCACTCCCCACCATGTGTGCACCTAGCCAGCGTGGTATGATTTGGATGTACCCGGAAATCAATCTGTGCAGCAAAGTGGGGCAATTACCTATGATTCTGTGTGTTTCTGGGTATAAGTTAATCCTCTTTCCGTCAACACTATTACCTGCCTTACAATCATTAAAGATAGCTCAGTATGTTTTTTGTTCTTATTTAGATCAGTCTCCATAAGGAGGCAGGAAGCAAAAGTCATGTCTTTTCTCCTGGATGATTATTCTATATTCTTTTCCATCTCTGTTTTTCTCTCTCTCTGAAACACGCATGCACACACACACACGCACGCGCGCGTGCACACGCACACGCACACACCCTTACAGAGCACAGAACCTATTTCTCATTTCTGCACTGTCAGTTCTTTTCCCCCAAAAGCATTTCTTGTCATCTAACATATTTTATATATTAACCATTTATTTATTCTCCAACCCGCCTTGGACTATAAGCACTATAAATGAGGGGGTTTTCTTTCCTGTCAATATCCCAGTATTAAAAATACTGGCTGGCATATAGTAGGTGCTCAGTAAGTACTTGTTAAATAAATGGACTGTTAAATAGCTACCCCCAGCCCAATTCTTTGGGTAATAGCTGAGAGATATAATTGTTTAGACACTGGAAGTATTGTTTGTTCATTTATTCATTCATTATTCATCACTCATTTGATAAACATTTATTAGTGCCTACTATATCAAGGAAAGTGCAACACTAGGAAGCTGAACAGACATATTCTAATTCTCACAGAGCTCATAATCTAAATAAGGAAAAGCACATGTAAGGAGCTAACTAAAGACCTAACTATAAACCAGGGAGATAAAAGCCAATCTCCTGATATGTTGGAGGGTGGTAAAGGCTGTAGAATTATGACTCAGTGCTGTTCCTGGATAGCTCCATTTGGTAAATTCCTCTTAGAATTTAATAGCAGGGAAAAACTCTCTTTCCTAAAGAGAGTTGAGATTTTTTTTTTTTTTTAATCAGAGAACAATCTCTGGCATGTTTCCCTCTTTGCTTTAGTGACTAATCAATTAAAATCTAAGTGTAATAATCAATTGCAGTCAGAACTGTATAATGAGTATCAAGTAGACCTGGTTTCAGATACCCTACTTTATATGATTTCTGAATTGCTTTTCCTATCTGCATGTTAATTGTTGTAAGTACACACACACATACACACACACACGTTTTTGCATTTGCTGCCATTTAATCGTTTGTAAATTCTCTGTGGTAGCCACAGGGCATAGATAATAAAGCTTTGTCAATACAGATGCTGGAGATGAAATGTTTGACCCTGCTGGCCCATGCTAAAATATTAAACCCATGAAAATCTAAGATGCTATGCCCATATCTAGGCTCCAGACCTTTGTGTCACAATCAAAGTTCGGGGATTTACTCCAGATTTTTGCACATACATTTTTAGGCTGTGATAAACCTTTATGTCACCTTTTTTCCTATAGTAGCTCTTGTTGTTTTTTTAAGATTTTATCTATTTATTTGACAGAGATCACAAGCAGACAGGGAGACAGGCAGAAAGACAGAGAGAAAGAAGTAGGCTCCCTGCCAAGCAGAGAGCCCGATACGGGACTCGATCCCAGGACCATGAGACCATGACCTGAGCCAAAAGCAGAGGCTTTAACCCACTGAGCCACCCAGGTGCCCCCCTCTTGTTGTTTATTTTAAACCACTTTGTGCACATGCAAATAGTGCAAATTGGAGAGAGAGGGAAAGGGTACAGTAATTTATTCCACACCGTATCCCAGGATTGGCTTTGTGTCCCAGCCTCTGCAAAGAGCCTTAGTACTTCTCGTCTACAGGGATGGGCTTTTTGTATTAGTTTCCCCTGTGCCAATATTTCACATTCTCAGTTTTAATTTTCTCTCTTTTTAAATTTACTCTAAATTGGTCTAGCTGTGTTTTATGTGTTCCGGTAAGGTGCCTTAAATCCTTTCTGAAACAAGGTGGAAAATAAACAACCAATCAAATAATAAAGCCTTGTAAAATAACGGTATCTGAAACCATGTCTGCCCTTTGAAATACAAAGTAAGAGTAGAGCTTCCAAGATAGCATCCTAGACCTACTTATTCAGTGATCAGTTCTGAAAACCTGTATTTCCAGGTTTGAGAGCTATCTGATATATAGACATTATCTTTATCTGGGCTGCTATAACAATAACATAGACTGGATGGCTTGTAAAAACAGAAATTTATTTCTCACAGTTCTGGAGGCTGAAAGTTTCAAGGTCAAACTTTCGCATCCTGCCTCCTGATCTTAAAAATCTGGCAGGTTTGGTGTCTGGTGAGGGTCCACTTCCTGCTTCATAGCTGTCTTCTCTCTGTGTCCTCACATAGTAGAGAGAGTGAAGGAGCTCTCTAAAATCTCTTTTATAAGGATACTAATCCCATTCATGAGGGCTATGCACTCATGAACTACTCATTTTACAAGGCTCCCCCTTCTCATACCAACACATTAAGGGTTAGTTTTCAATTTCAAATTCAATTTCAATTTCAAGGGTTAGTTTCCAAAATTCAATTAGGAATTTTAGGGAAACACAAACTTTGGGTATGTAGCATTCTACCTCTTGTCCTTCAAATTCCTGTCTTTCTCAGATGCAAAATATATCCAGTACATCCTAACAGCACCGAAGTCTTAACTTATTCCAGTATGAACTCTAAAGTTTAAAATCTATAGTCTCGTCTAAATATCATCTAAATCAGATATGGATGAGATTCAAGGTATGATTCATCCTGAGGCAAATTGTTATCCAGCTGTGAACCTATGAAACCATATAAGTCATGTACTTCCAAAATGCACTGGTGGGACAGACATAGGATAGACATTTCATTTCAAAAGGGAGAAATAGGAAATAAGGAATAATTGATCCCCAGTAAGCCCACACTTATAAAGCAAACTCTATGAGATCTTAAAGCTCAAGAATAATTCTCTTTGTTTCAGTGGTCTATCCTACAGGTCCCACCTTTTGGACCCCCTGGGGTAATAGATCGGCCTCCACAGATTTGCTGGGCAGGGGTTGGGCCCCAAGGCTCCACATGGCCATGCCCCCACACCTTTGGATGGGGGCATCTAGTCTCTTAAAAAAAAATGACCATGGTTCCCCACTTTGAAACCAAGGAGACAGCCCTGATGATTCCTGATTTGTCTTGGAGTCTTTCTTTCATTATCTAGGAGAAGAGCTCTTGGCTTGCGTTGAAATGACTGATTCATACTCATCTCTTTATCAGATAGATGATCATTTGGCCACACCCTTAGTGTTTTCATCCCACTACGCTTTTTCATTTTTCTTGCAGTATGGATAGGCTGAGAATTTCCTAGATCTTTAAGTTCTGCTTCCTTTTTGCCTAACAATTCCATAATTCCATCTTTAAGTCATTTCTCTCTTCTTCTTCTTCTTTTTTAAATTTGGGTACAAATGACACACAGTGTTAGTTTCAAGTACACTACATAACGATTCATTAACTCTGTACAGTCTTATGCTCACCACATGTGTAGCTACCATCTTTAAACATGCAACAGTGTTACAATACCAATGACCCATATTCACTTTGCTGTAACTTTTATTTCCATAACTTACTCATTCCATCACCGGAAGCCTATTATCTCCCACTCCTGTTCACCCATTTTACCCACCTTCCTTACCCCTTTCCTTTCTGGCCACCATCAATTTGTTCTCTGTATTTATAGGTCTGATTCTGTTTTTCACCATTTCTCTCTTGTATTTTTATAGTAAATAGTCAGGAGAAGCCAAGCCATACCTTCAACCTTTTGTGAAGAAATAGCTTCAGCTAAATATCCAAGTTCATTATGCACAAATTCTACCTTTGGTAAAATGCCAGAATATGAACACAATTCAGCCAAATTGTTTACCAATTTATAACAAGGAGCACCTCATTTTCTATTAATATGTTCCTCATTTCCATCTCAAGCCTCATCAAAATAACCTTACCATTTATATTTCTACTGATATTCTGTCCAGGATGACTTTTCTATAAGACATTTAAAGCTTTCTCTGAAGCTTGTTACCTTCAAAAATCTGTTCATAACAATGTGGGATTTTCTAGCATTCACCTCAGAACTCTTCCAGTCTCCACCCATTACCCAGTTCCAGAACCACTTCCATATATTTTTAGATATTTGTTATAGCAATCACCCAGGCTGCCTGGGTGATTCAGATCCCAGGATGAATCATTCCTCAAATCTGTGGATGGTAGAAACATCCCTTTCCTTCACAGTAAATCCATCCCCTTTCTACTAGGACTCAACATGTGTACCATCTAGCCTGTAACTAACTTGCAGGTGAAACATTTGACAATTGTGCATATTTCTATAAATTCAAGTTGTTTGGGCTTAAATAGCATCATAACTCTCATCTGATTGCATTGGCTATACTTCTAATAATGTTAAACAATAATTCTTGAGTTCAAGGAAATGTCCATGATATTTCCTCATTGAGAACTGTATTTCCCCATTTAGAACTGAAGTATATTTCTTCATTTCCCTCTCTATCTCTGTATGGATATACTTTATAGATAATCATGTTATGATAGCATTCATAAATTTCTATTTTTATTGAGTTTTTAAATAGGAATTATGGTTGAATTTTGTTCACCTGTTTATCAGCATCTAGAGAGCTAATCATGTGGGTTTTTTTTTCCTTGAGCTCTAAATATGGTAAATATATCACAGGATTTTCTGTATTTGAACCATCCCTGAATTTCTAGAAGAATACATATATTTAATGTGTTGTTTGCTTTTATTTAATATTTTATTTAAAAGGTTTTGTATACATATTTGGCTATATATTCATCTACAGATTTGTGTGTGCTTGTGTGTATGAGCTAACTTTATCAGTTCTAAACCCAGCATCTAATTTAATGGGGAAACACTAAAAATATTTTCCTCCAGTCAAGAAAAAGGCAATGATACTATCTTTACTACTGTGTAAAAAAAAATTAGAGGTGTGAGAATTGGAAAAGAAGGAACGTTATCTCTCTTTGCACATAAGATGACAGTTGACCTGTAGAATTCATGAGAATTAATGACGAAATTAACACAATCATCAAGTCATTAGGTAGTACACCATAAAATTAACAGAAATTACAATTGCTCTGTATAAACTATAATCATTTGGAAGATATAAGAGAAGAAAACCCCTATTGCATAATAGTGACAAAATTCTTAGGAATGAAGTTAGCATGAAATAGACAAAATCTATAAGGTATAAACTTCAAAATATTCTGGAAAGACACAAAACTGGCCTTGAATAAATAGAAAGACATATCTTGTTCTTGGTGAGCATCTCACCATTATAAATGGTATTTCTCCTCAAATTGATACATAAATTTATATAGTCTCAGTAAAACAAAAGTATTGCTTGCTTTGGTTTGGTTTGATGTTAGAGTTAGACAACCTGGTCATGAAGTTCACATGAAAAAGAAATTTGGAAAAATCACTTGAAAAAGCCCTCAGAAAGAACAACAATGAGAAATGAGGTTTACCAGATATTGCAATGTAGTATAAAGTTCCTGTAACAGTATGGTATTGGCTCACGAATAGACAAACACAATAATGAACATAAACAAAGATCTAGAAATGGGCCCAAACTATTTAATTCATAATGAAAATGGCATCTGAAATTACTAAGAGAAAAATAGACTTGAACCTCAGAAATGTCTACCAAAATGCACTAACCTCAGAAATGTCTACCAAAATGCACTGCTAATCATCAGAGAGCTAAATGTATGGAATGAAATCATGTGAGTACTACAAGAAAACATCAGTGAACTCCCATATAACTTAGTTGTAGAGAAACCATGTCTAGCTATCCCTAAAAAAAAAAAAAAAAAAAAAAAAAAAAAAAAAAAAAAAAAACAGAGGCAGTAAGAGAAAAAACTGCTAAGTTCAATTAAATGTAAGGTTTAATTGACATGCAAAGAACAAACAATATAAGCAAAATCAAAATACAGGACAAGTGGCAGGTAGATGGCTTTTACATGTTGGTGTCCTTGGCCTGTAGGACCTTGAGTAAGGTAGGACTCTCCTTGGCAGTGATAAATGATGGGTCTCAAGAGTTGTTGACCATTCTGAGTCTCACTCTTGAGGATACAGGTTTCTTCGGGGGGGATGTAAGGAGAAAGGATGCAGTGTGGAGAAAATGCCCACTCATGTTTCTGTAGAGCTAGAGATCTTTTATTCCAAGGATCATTGCACTGGTGTTTCATTTCTTATATTTCTATGCATTATACACCTGTGTTTTGCATTTTCTGCTTTCAGTATATGTAATTCACAGTAATTAACATCTTTTTTTTTTTTAAGATTTTATTTATTTGACAGAGAGAGATCACAAGTAGGCAGAGAGGCAGGCAGAGAGAGAGAGAGAGGAGGAAGCAGGCTCCCTGCTAAGCAGAGAGCCCGATGTGGGACTCGATCCCAGGACCCTGAGATCATGACCTGAGCCAAAGGCAGCGGTTTAACCCACTGAGCCACCCAGGCACCCCAGTAATTAACATCTTTAAGGAACTAACTTTGCATTCTCTATTGCTTGCTGATGAATTACAGTTTCTCTTTTTATTATTTAGTGATTCAGATATTTCAACTAAGTTTCAAATGATCCTAAGTTAAATATCCTGTTACATAGTGTGGACTTTAAAAAGCAAATTGCAAAACTATATGTATATAAAAGCCTAATTCTTAAAAATACTCTTCTCTAAAAGAAACACCAAAATACTTTATAATAAATATTTACCACTTCTCTACAATGAATCTATGTCTCTGTAACTGAAAGGAAGTTATATATATACAAATAAAAATAACTGTCACCTAAGAAATATAGAACAAATTGGTTCTTAGAGATTAGACTTTGTTTTCTAAGGAAAAGGAATTTCCCCATCTTACCTACCCTGTGCTTCTGTTCAGAGATACCTCTAGCTCAGAAAAAGCGCTCTCTGAGGAAGAAAAATAAATATTTTTAAACAACTTGTGCTTTAAAAAGTTTTCTCGCATATATTGTTGTACTTCATCGTCACGTGGGTTCTCTTGGCTCAGCAGAGCAGAAAATGTACTGATGAAAATTTGATAAAACTCACACCTTATTGGATGTTTATTGGGTTCGGTTCCAGTCACTTTCCTAGGCCTTTATATGATCTCATTATTTCTCTCAGCAATCCTATAAAGTAGGTGCCGGTTTCCCATTTTATGCATGAAGAAACTGAGGATTAAAGAGGTTAAGAATTGTGCCTTAGGTCACACAGCTACTAAATAGCAGAGCCAGAGTTGGGATCTCAGTCTGACTCCAAATGCTGAGCTCCTTTTGCAAGGCTCCTCATTGAGCTATGACCAGAATGCAAACCTCCCTCGGAATGCCAAGCCTGCATTTTCTCTATGTCTTGCAGACTCCCTGCCGTGCTAAGATAATGCTCTTAGAAACATCTTTAATGGTTGTTTTGACACCTTGTTAAACAGAATTTTGTTCTGACTAAACAGTCTTGGCTAGGCAGTGGTTCATCCAAGTGCTTTGTTAATTTGAAAGTGCAGTAGAGGCAGAAGCCCTTATTACAGGAGGTAGGAGGTAGGGCAGAGCAGTGGAAAGAGAACTTGGCAGAGTCAGAAGCTCTTCAGGATCCTCACTTTTGCTAACTCACTTTGTAACATCAGGGGGTGCACTTAACAGCTAAGCATGAGGGACTCGCCTACTTACCTACTTACTTTGCACCTCCTCCTCTCCTTCCTTCCTTCACAGGGTTGTGAGTGTAATGGGTGCAATGCACAGCCTTGGCTGCATAAGGGTACCCGGGAAAGAGTTGGGTTTCTTTCCATCGTTGCTTTCATGCTTGCTCTTTTGAACTTTCTCTTTATATGGCTTGATTATATCTGGAGCCTGTGCCATAAGCTACCCTTGGTATTAGAACAGTCTTATCTTGATATTATTAATATTGAAATATGAAGAACATCCAGCCCAGTCTTTAAATGTCCATCTTCCATCCAGTGTAAGGCTTTTCTCTTCCATGCTCTTTGGATGTTCTACCTCTTCCATCCATCCTTCCTTCCTTCCTTCCTTCCTTCTCCCCTTTCTTTCCTTTCATCCTTCCCTTCCTCCCTCCCTTCCCATCCCTCTGAATTAGGCATTAGATAGAGAATTTAAGCAGAGTCTTCCACCATGTTGCCCGCCATTGGGAAGGCAACATCCCAATGCTGCTTTCCCCTGGGGCAGCTGTGTAGGTTCTTCAGGACAAATGCTCCTTTCACAGGTCCTTGTTACGAATATGCTCTCCAACTGATCTCCTCAGTGACTCTCTTCAGTTCCAGGTCACCAAGAAACCCCCCACAACTCAGTTTTTACTGCTGGGGCCCTCCTGAGTGGGGCATCAGCAAGATGGCTCCAAGTGGTCCACTTTCTAGGGGCCTCATTGGCTCATGGGAAAATCCCATGTCTCGACTTGTCGGAGACAAAAATGCAATCTACTCCTTACTTACACTTTCTCTCTCATCACCCTGAAGTCTGTCTTCTAGTCTCTACTTTTTTCTCTCTCTCTTGCTATCCAGAGATTTTGCTTTAAGTTATAAGACAATGAAAGAGTTCTATGTAACATTTCATTACATTAGGATCAGCAGATAGTTCTTCTCATGAACTAAGGTAAAAATGCCGGTGGTTGCTACCAGAAAGCACTCCTGTTGCTTGTCTCCCAAAAGTGATTTGTTCAATGAACATTTATGCATTAAATACCACATAAAACACTGAACATACAATAATAAGTAAGCCATATCCTTATTCTCAAGGATCCTGCATGGACTATTTCAAGAATCCAATAAGCACGTTAAAATTAACTTTATTGGTATGCGTCTAGAAACCTACTTAGTTTAGGTAATAGCAGAGAGGGACTATTTAATGATATTGTCAAGAAAAACTATTTTATTTCATAAATTTGAAGTTACATTTTATAAATTTGAAGTGTTCAGTGTGCTACTTTGATACATTTATATATTGTAATATTATTGCCAGTGAAGCAATATTTTCCCACTACATCATTATAGTACAGTATTATTTTACAATATTCATTAAACTGTGCATTAGACCTCTGTGGCTTATTTTCCACTCATTATAAGTTCATACCCTTAAACACTATCAGTCTTACCCCCCCCACACCCTGACTCATCTTCTCCTGATTACCACTGTATTCTGTTTTTTCAGAAGTTTGATTTTTGAAGATTCCACATGTAAATAATATCATGACTTACCTCACTTAGCATAATGTGCTCAAGGTCCATCCATGTTGTCACAAAGAGCAGAATAGCCTCCTTTCTTATGGCTGAATAATATTTCATCATATATATATATCATATCTTTTATCCATTCATCTGTTAATTGGCCTTTTGGTTGTTTCCATATCTTGGCTATTGTGAATAATGCCACAATAAACATGGGTGTGCATATATCTCTTTAAAATCCTTTTAATTCCTTTGGGCATATGCAAAGAAGTAGAATTGCAGATCTGTTTTTAATTTTTGAGGCACCTCCATATTGTTTTCCATAATGGATGGATTAATTTACATTGTTACCAACACTATATAAATGTTCCCTTTTTACCACATCCTTGCCAGCACTTGTTGTTTCCTGTCTTCTTGACTGTACTCATTCTTACAGGGGTAACGTTTTTATTTGCATATTCCTGATGACTTGTGATGTTGAGCATCTTTTCATGGTAGGACATTTTGATGTTCTCTCTTATAAAAAATGTCTGTTTAGTTCTTCTGCACATTTTTAAATTGGATTATTTGTTTTTTTATTATTAAGTTGTGTTAGTTCTTTACATATTTTGGGTATTAACCCCTTATCTAATATTAACACCTTATCTAATATGATATAGTTGCAAAAATTTTCTCCTATTCTGTAGGCTGTTTCATTTTGTTGTTTCTTCTGCTGTGCAGAAAGGAGGTTTTGAGTTGAACATATTCCTATTTGTTGATTTTTACTTTTGTTGTTTGTGCCTTTGACCTCATGTCCAAAGAATCACTGCCAGAATCAATATCAATGAGCTTCTTCCCTATGTTTTTTATGCAGTTTTTGATATCAGGTCTTATGTTTAAGACTTCGATCTATTTCACGTTTTTCTCCATTGTGGGTTTCTGCACGTGTTTCTCCATTTTCCCCATACCATTTGTTGAAGAGACTATTTTTCCCCATTGGGCATTCTTGACTCCTTTGCTGAGTATTAGTTTAAAACCAGTGTGATGTGCTCGCTTCGGCAGCACATATACTAAAACCAGTGTGATAACTCTGAATTTGTTCTTTTTTTCTTGGAATGCTTTGGCTATTTGAAGTCTTTTGTGGTTCCACACAGATTTTAAGATTGTTTCTTCCGTCTGTGAAGACAGTCTTTGACATTTTGATGGAGATTGCCTTGAATCTGTAGATGACTTTGTGGTAGTATGGCCTTTTTCACAATATTTATTCTGCTGATCCATGAACACAGGCTATCTTTTCATTTGTTTGTATCTTCTTCAGTTTCTTTCTGAAAAGTCTTGTAGTTTTCATCATACAGATCTTTAATTTCCTTAATTAAATTTAGTACTAAGTATTTTATTGTTTTTGATGCTATCACAATTTGGATGATTTTCTTTATTTCTTTTTCTGATGCTTCGTTGTTAGTGTAAAGGAATGCCACTGCTTTTTTTTTTTTTTAAGATTTTATTTATTTATCAGAGAGAGAGAGGGGGAGAGAGCGAGCACAGGCAGACAGAATGGCAGGCAGAGGCAGAGGGAGAAGCAGGCTCCCTGATGAGCAAGGAGCCCGATGTGGGACTCGATCCCAGGACGCTGGGATCATGACCTGAGCCGAAGGCAGCCGCTTAACCAACTGAGCCACCCAGGCGTCCCGCTACTGCTTTCCAAGATTTTGTAACCTGATTTTGTAACCTGCCACTCCACTGAAATCATTCATTAATTCTAACAATTTTTTGATTGAATCTTTGGAATTCTCTGTATTTAAGACAGCAAATAGTTTTACTAAGGAAGACTGTTTTGAGAAATATTAGTGCTGTTAATATTATTGCTACTTCAAACAACAATGTACAAATAATAATAAGAATAATAATAATACTAACATACAGTTATCAGTTATTGAGTACTGACCAGACGAAGAGTGACTGAACATTTTATATGCAGTGTCTTATGTAGTCATCACAATCATCCAGTATGAGGTAGAGACTCAATGGAAACTAGAAAACTAAGACTTAATAAAGAGTGAATGAGTTTTTCAGTGTAAGTTTCTCTACTATTCCCACACTTACAACCATTAGTCAGTCCTGTCTCCCTTGGAACCATGGTTTAAAGGCATCCTGTGAGGTGAATGCTTTTTGCTTCAGTGGTGTTAAATAATACCTAAAATGATATGGAGTATAATAGAAGGTTCAGGAGGACCTCCAATAGGTAATCTGGATGCAAGAAGAATGACTGGAGGTGGGTCTCATCCCCCTTTCAACAGGACCACCTAAAAGATGAGTTGCACAAAAGAGTCTTCATTTATGTCTATTCTTTCCAGGCAAGGAGGGGTTGACTTCCAGAAATTTGCCTTCCATTGTCTGCTTCCTGTTCATTCTAACCAGTTGCTAGAGCAGCATATTCGCAATCTGAGTTTCTGCTCTTCTTGAACTTTACAAAATGTGAGGTTGCCAGTTACTATAAGTTGAAAATAGCACCAGTATTTAGCCAAGAGTTTTCAGAATTGGAAAAAGACTCTTTGGGTTTTTTTTTTTTTTTTTTTTAAGAGCAAATGAAAAGAGGTAGAATTTTCAATAATGCCTAATAGTAAAAAGAACTGAAGAAATGAGACTAATACTGTAAAACACACACACACACAGAGTATGCTAAATTGTATCAATAGTCCCTGTTTTCTTAGCTCACTAAAAATAATTTCGCAGAACCTCTGAAAGAAAAAATAGGTACTAAATCTGACTTCCTCGAAATCCTTTTCACTTGAAATTTTATGAAGGTGCTTTATGCAATGCTGAATAAGTTGAGTTTTCTAAAAGGGTAGGTTCCGTAGCAGAAGGAACACTGTCAGAGTTGCAAATGGTGGATGTTTAAGAGTTATCACTGCCAAAAATTTAATCTAACAATTTAAACTAGCACAGCCCCAAAGGCCAAACATGGAATGAAATCAGGCTGTGAATCCTGTCTCCTGGAAGGAATGCTTCTGTAGATTTGAAGAATGCTAAAGCTACAAAGGAATTCAGGATTCCACTACCTTAATTATTTGCTTAATAGATAAGAACCTGAGTTACAGAGAAGCTACTTGAATTGCCCAAAGACAACATGTTTGTAAGAGAACCAGGAAAAGAACCAAGATCTCATAATTCCTAGTATATTATTAACCTGGAAGACAGCACAGCGCCTCCCCATTTAATAGGTATTGACGTCCACAAACATAGTGCTCTAGTCCTGCTGTGTGATATAAACATATTTCGTTCCAGTAAACTAGACGGCAGGGGAGGCGGTTAAAAAAAAATCTTTTCATGACTATATATTACAAAGGGAAAATAATCCATCTTTCTCTTTTTGTTCTTTCTTTTGTTCCTATATTTGGCATATTTACTAATAAATACTACCCTACTGAGAATTGTCAGTATTTCTTTGGAAGTTTTACTTTAAAAGTCTTTGATCTTGCAATAATTTAATGATGTTTGAAATGAAAATATCACCCAAGAATTACATTGTGCCATACAAGGGCTTATAGTCGCATAATAAAATATTGATCATAGCCCCTGGCTGACACACCAGCTCCATGTTATTGACCCTCCCCTTCTGTTTGTCTTATCCACCATCCATAGAACATGGGTTTTATTCCCATGGTCGCCCCAGCATCATGCAACGGCAGTCTCACCTCTAGTCTGCATTATAGGCATGTAGAAAAAGAAAACAATAAAGAACAAGAGATGAGACATCATTTCACAAGGAAATTTACCCTGAAATTGCCTTCACATTTTGGCTTTTAACCCATTGTCCAGAATTTCATCTCATGAACAACCCTAGACAGGGGAAATTGAGAAATGTAGGTTAATGGCTAAGCATATTACTGCCTCTCCCCTCCACACCAATATTATAGTCGAGTTATTAAAAAGAAGAGGAGGATGGATATTTGGTAGCATCTCCTATGAAGGAGAAGCAAATCTGGCACTCCTCCAGGATTGAAGTCACTTGCGTAATAATGGCTCCAGACTCTCAGATTTGAGTTATTTTGCTTCATGTCCTTGGATTAGTTGCTGACCTCTTTAAATATTTTTTTCATTTCACTTTTAAAGTGTGATAATTTTGGGACACCTGGGTGGGTCAGTTGGTTAAGTGACTGCCTTTGGCTCAGGTTATAATCCCGGGGTCCTGGGATCTAGCCCCATGCCAGGAGTTGGGGCAAGGGGGTGTCCTTACTCAGCAGGGAGCCTGTTTTTCCCTCTCCCTCTGCTGCTCCCCCTGTTGTGATCTGGCTCTCTCTCTCTCTCTCTCTCTCTGCCAAATAAACAATTAAAAAAATAAAATGTGATAACACAAGGTTAAGAATAATCTTTAGGGTAACTTCAAGAGTTAGAAATTCAGATATCTGTTACAAAGATCTGTGTGGTCCAATAAAATAACCAGTAACCAACCACACAATGCTCTTAGTAAGTGACTAGTCTGAACTGAGATGTTATTATATACACACTTGATACTGATACTGAAGACTTGGTATGATGAAAGTAACAAAATCTGATTAATAATTTTTATATTGATCACATGTTGAAATGATACTACCTCTAATATGTTAGATGAACTAAAATGCATTATTAAAATCAATGGCACCTGTTGCCCTCACCACTCAAAAGAAAGTAGAGAACCACAAAGGTGGCACCTTCTTTCTTTCTTCTTCCATCCCATCCCTGTTCCTAATAGTCCCCTTTCTTCCCTTCTCTCTTATTATCTCTTCATCCTCTGGCTCTCATCAGTGTCTTCTCCCTGTCACTCACCCCAGAGGAGCTCTGCTCTCTCCCCGAATCTCCTGGCACAATGTCTTCCATGAATTTGAGCTTTACCAAGCCTGGAAATGCATTTGTCCTCAAACATCTGATTTTCCAACTGTCCCCAGACCAACAGCCTAACCAAGCTCTCGGCACAAAAAAGGGAAAAATATAAAGAATATTCAGCCTTCCTGATTTTTTTTTTTCCACAACAGTGAATGTAAGTCATTAAATAATCATTCAGGAATTTACCTGCCACACAGACTAAGATTTTCTCTTCCTTTTGGGAATCTAATAATTTCTAATCTTCTTTAATTTTGGAATAGATCTAACCCAGTAAACTCAATCATTTCCACTCTTTTCTTTTAAGTTTAATTGGGATCTTTATTCTCTTTCTCTCTTTCTCTCTCTCAGTGTATATTTTGTGTGTGTGTGTGTGTGTGTGTGTGTGCATACATGCACTGTGTGATAGTTTTTTTTGTTTGTTTTATTTCCCTTTTCTGCTGAGAGTGAAACCTAAGGGTGTCTAAGAGGTGAAAATATGATTCAGAAGAGGGCAGGAAACTATCCCTTCTCAGTCAGAATAACAGAACATCTTGTCTCAGGCAGTGACTGTGCTCTCATTTGTGATTTCCGTGTATTTCCATCTGAGTTCTCCTTCTTCCCTGAAAGAAAAAAAAAATATTCCAAATTAAGTCAAGATACAGTATGAACAACACACCAAGATTTTTATTTGACCACATGTTTTGTCACTCAAAGAGAAAGGAAAATGGTGACAGTGGGTGCATGGTCTATGATAAATGCATTGGGAAAAAGCATTTGAGATAGTGAAGAAAGCGAGTGGTGTGGGTACTATGTGAGTCGTGTGGGTACTATGATATCAATTCTAGAAAATAAGCTAATGAAGGAGACAAGAAAATAATATGCAGAATGTATATAGCCATTGTGATGAGGTACTGGAATTATAGTAGAAATTTCCCCTGATTCTGAACTGTTTTGTAGTGTTACAATAAGAAAGAAAGAAGGCAACACCATGGTGGGGTGGGCAGTGGATTAAGGACCTTAGAGCCAGCTTAACTAGGTTCCCAGCTCAGCCTTGTTATAAATGTGGCTTTCTGCATTGGAACTGGTTTAGCTTCTCTGAGCTTCATTCTAACTTCTGTAAACTGGGAATAATAGCAAAAGCATAGTTCTTGTGAGGATGAGAAATTGAGATAACATATCGTCTGTGTCTAGTACACATTTAAGTGCCTAATAAACACAAACTTATTGGCAATTATTTTAAAAGCTTTCGTCCGTGAACGCATCAAAGAAGAAAATAAGATGTTTGATGCATGCAGCTCATGTGTGATGTGTTGCAGACAGAAAAAATTTCTACCGGAACTCCGTGCAGAAACAAGGGGAAGATTGTCATTAGTTAAGAATTGTCATTCTTAGTTAAGAATTCAGACAGAATCTGAAACGCGTTCCTTGCTCTATCAAATCTGCAAAAATGTACTGAGCACAGCTACACAACAAGCATGTACTTGGTGGCATATGGTACGCTAAGCTAGATGAGGCACAGCCCCTGGCTTCCAAGAGTTCCCTGTCTAGTGGAACATGCACATTTGTTCACAAATAACCACAGGACAAAGAAGGAAGTGATTACCGAGGAGCACTAACGTTCACTGACTTCTTACTTGATGTCAAGCATTAGTTAAAACAATTTACATAGAAGGAGTTGCTATTATCCTCAGTTTACCTAGGCCTGAAAAAAAAACAAGATAAATTCTTTGAACTGCTATTGGTACCATGACATGGTGCAGGGAGAGGGACCCAAAGAAACTGAGGTCATACATAGACTGGCCTCTCATAGGAGGATACAGAAGACAAAATAATTAATTCAGACTTTGGAGAGGTTGAGTAAGAAAGAGAGAACTGACGAGCGAAAAGCCCTTCAGTTGAGTTTTTGAAGAATGGGGAGTGTTTTGATAATAATGATGGGGGAAGTACGTGGCTTGGGAAAGGAACAGCATGAGGAGGGCCAGAAAGGCATGAGGATATGGAGTGCAGCTAATAGTAATAGCCAGAACGTGGCATAGCTTGATTTCCAGCTTCACAGAAGAGGGTCAAGGGGTGAAACTGGCCCCATAAATTCTTAAACTCACGTCCCATCGGTTCACACGTTTTATTTCTGAAGAAATAATCAAGATTAATGGGATCACTCTTGGAAACATTCTAAATCTTTCTTTCACAACTAAAATAAAATTTAGAAATTTAATCTTTGGAAGGATACGTTAAACAATCAAGGAAATATTTTCATAGCTGGAAAAAAAGGAAAAGCATATATGTAAAAAAAAAGCTTGTAGAAGGGCATTTACTCTGAACTCTTTAAAACAGAAACCCATATCCCATATGTTAGAAAGATATGTTTGTTTCTTGGTGGCTGTGGGGGGTTGAATAGTGTCTCCCCCAAATTCATGCCTACCAGGAACCTCAGGATGTGACCTTATTGGGAAATAGGGTCATTGCAGCTGTAATGGTTGAAAAGAAGTCATGGTGAATTAGGGTGGGTCCTAAATCTAGTGAATGGTGTCCTCAGAAGAAGGTCATGTGGAGAATAGAAATTACCAGCGGGAAGATGGCCGTGTAAAGACGGAGGCAGAAATTGGAATGCTGCATCCACAAGCCAAGAAAAACCATGGATTTCTGGCAATTGCCAAAAGCTAAGAAGAAGCGAGGAAAGATTCTTCCTTAGAATCTTCAGAGACAATATGACCCTTTTGGAACTTCAATATTAGACTCCTGGTCTCCAGAAGCACGAGAGAATACATTTTTTGTTATTTTAAGCCACGCAGTTTGTGATATTTTATTATGGTAGCCCTAGCAAGCCAATATAGTGGGCTACCAAAAATCTGGAGTAATGCGTAACAAAATCAATTTGGTCATAAATAGGACAATGTTAGCTGAGATTCATAGGAGTTAGAAACCGTAGGAGAGTCACGGACTTCATGAAGACAGGTGCTGCAAAGCCCCACACAGCTGTCTGTTGGCAGCAGCGTGGAAATTTGGATGCAGTAAATAGTTTTCTCATTTCTGTGTCCGTGAGACCTTTCCCATGTGTTCTCTAATAGCTGGTTCTAAGATCATCCCAAGGCTGGACAAAAATGCAGTCACCTTGCTCTCAATCTCCCTCCCTCCCCCTCCCCCGTTCACCCATGCAACTGTCTGTCCGTCCATCCATCTACATAACATGGAGGGAAAGTGGAATAGGTCAGTGACACTGAATCTGTAGGCATCCATGGACTAAGAATCAATACTGTCAGTGGCTAGGAAAAAAAGAAAATGACTTTAAAGACAGCTTTCAGCCAATCAGAAATTAGTCTCATGTAGGGTCCCATGCAGAGAAAGTTCATGTTGCTCTAAGTGCTGAAATTATCATCTGAGTGGAAAGGGGCCACAGCAGGGGAAAAACAACAATCCGGGCATTCTAGAATGAGAGCTGTGCCAAGCACAGGAGCCTCAAAGTCCTGTGAAACTCTGAAACTCTCTTGGGCTAGAATTCTACTTCTCACCAACTTTCTTTCACTTCATCTGCCAGTCCCTCTTCTCTCCCAGCTATGAATTCACAGTCAGGCAGCGTCAGTATATGCGCTGTGTTGCAGTGAAAATGCAAACACATTTTCTATAATGAACATATGGGAGACTCCAGTTGAAAAGAGTTCCGATTCTATCCCAAGCATGTTATTGGCCAGGACTGCAGAGAAGCAGGCAGCAGACGGAATCAGGAAGCGTGGAGGCAAGAAAGGAAGGATGTATACTTCAAACTGGTTTCGGTGGTTGCTTTCCTGATTTTTACTATTTCTCTTTCATTCCGTGGTCCAGGGCCTTATATAAGGGCAGGGAAGTGTAGGGGAGGGGGAATCTTCATGCGAATCGTTTGTGCCTTAGAATTTCAATATAAATATCAGTATTTAAATTTTTTCATTATCAAAGTTAAGCATTCAAAAGTTGAAATCAATACATAAGTAACTCCATTTCTAAACCAAGGCTGATCAATTGTTTCTGTTTCCTATTTTGTTCTTCATACATATGGGTTCTCTAGGTATATAAATGCATACCTGTGCAAAGATGCACATACAAACCCATACACATGTGTTTCCAGTATGAAACCATGTTAATTTAGTACACCCCATCCTTGAAAGCAAGGACATTTCTCATACACAACCTCTGTACAAGACACAGGTATTTTTGAAAGGCTTTATTTTGCCTTGCTCTCGGTTTCAGTAGGATGATAGAGATTCAAAATGACAATAAATTAAAATTATTCCTCTCCCCCAAATCAAATTACTTGTTTAAATGTCAACTCAAGAGTGTTTTCCTTCAAGATTCATCTTTTCATTCTGATGTGAAGTAAGACATATATCTGTACAGATCTGTCAGTGACGAGCACAACCACAGGATACGCTGGAAGTCAAAGAAATAGCATCACTGTTGACTTCGCTGAGATAAGTAAAGGTCATCGAAGCAGCGGTCAGGTTCATCCGTCAGAATACCGCAGCCATATACTTAGTCAAGGATATTAGTGCCCAGATAAAATTGCGCCTGCTGATGTGTAGTAATTTCTCCTCCAGCAAGAAGGTTTTCTGCAGTCTAATGGGATGCTTGGGATAGATGTCCAAGAGCTTATAACAGTCTTTCTTAAATTTGTAGGGAATTTCTTTATTTGTGTTGCTAGAGGTCTGTTGTCTCTGTTGTACACAGCAGAGAATGAGACTGTGCAGAGGAGTGAGAGAGGTCGCAGTAAGTGTAAGACACGGTGCAAGATGGAACCAAATTCAGGGCACATTGCTCTGTATTTCCTGGGACTGGAAAACTGCTTGGTGGCCTCTCTGAAGTAGAAAAGTCATCTTTAAATTTGCTTTCTTATTGAACGTCTCAGAGGACATTACTGTCTGCCTGTTCTATCTGTTCACTATTTCTTTGTAGGAACTTTGCTTAAATACCAGTTGCATTGGATTCTTGACTTAGGGATGATATTTTAAAAGTGGAACAAAGGAAGAGTTCTTCCAGAAATCCTTTTTCTCCCCGCATTTAGATGTGAGATTTTAAACTTTGTGAGCAGTGACACGACACCCGTGAGGCATGGGTCCTGTGCAGGGAGCTGCGTTCTGGAGGCTTTTTTCTCCTCAGTGACCTTTACACTCTGTGCCCGGCTCGTTTCAGCTCTTTGTGCAAATCTCAGGGCATGAAGTATCAGGAAGGAGTGGCTGCTGTGGGCCTGTGAGTAGGAAAACTTGAGTAACCAACATAGAAAGTTGTATAGACTAAATCTTTTCTAAATTTCCCCATCTTGTCTTTCTGCATTTCTATTTAATCTTTGGACTCTTAAATCACATTTCAGATATTTTCCTTACAGCTATATGGGGGAAAGGGTCTATTTTATGAATAGGAGCTTCTCAGAAGGGTTAAGTTCTATTTATATGATAGCTATCTCTGCATACATAATGATTTTTACCTTAAATGATAAAACTAACTTTCCAAACTCCTTTCTATCTGCAAAAACGGTCTGAACTGGCATCATTACAAGGCTTATCATGAAACATCTTACCTACTTATGCAATTTCAAAGGCTGGAAAGCTACAGTGAATATAGGAGACCTTCAGCATTCAAGATTGAGCATTCACAATTTTGATTATCCTTACAGAATACTCAAGGTCCGTGATATAGAGTGACTGATAATTTCGCTGTGACAAGAAATTAAATTGGCATAGACTGAGATGCTAGTTTGTATGAAAGTCACTTTACTAGTGAAAATTACTAGCTAACTATCGCACAGCATCTGCATCTCAACATGACTTTATGTTCGTCACTCAGTCTCATATATGTGCTAACACAAATGTATTATTGGAGAAAAAATGCAAGTCAGCTGAAAAAAATAAATCTTCAATAAAAGTTGAAAATACTCTTACATTGTTATGTAAGGATATATGGTAAAAGCCAGGAGCCAAGGGTCTTCTGTAATTGGTTATGTTGATAACATGATCCCATTAATGGTGTGTGCATATTGATATCCTCAGTAGATGGAATTATGGGAACAGACCTCCATCTGCTTTCTAAAATCTGATATCACAAAACAGGAACTTTAATACTAAGTTACTCTTCTGGGGAACAATCTGTTTTATCAGTTACAACTGCCAGGATAGCTATAGTACCCCACCTTGCCCTTTCCAAGCTGCTGGAGATCTGGGATGGGGGATGGGGTTGTAGTCAGACCATCTAATAAGATTTTTTCTAAAGTAAGGATAGCAATGGAGTAAGAAATCGAAGTGGGGAGGAAAACTATACAGGATCAGAGAGTAAACAGAATGCTCGGAATGGCACCCATCAGAGGGGCGTCTAGGTGGTTTAGTCAGTTAAGTGTCTGACTCTTGATTTAGTCTCGGGTCATAATCTCAGGGTTGTGAGATCAAGCCCTGTGTGGGGCTTCGTTCTGGTCTGGAGCCTATTTGAGATTCCCTCCCTCTGCCGCTGTCCCCTTGCCTTCCACCACCCCCTACCCAGCTCTTGCAGGCTCTCTCTCTCTAAAAAAAGAAAATTAAAAAAAGAATTGCACCCATCAGAAATAAACTTATTAAACAAAAATGGAAGGTAGCATTGAAGACAAAATTTTTTTAGAACTGAAAAGGCAAAGAAGAAAGGAATGTAGCACACAAGAGAAAGATACTCTACTCTAGCAAAATATTTAACCCAAGAAACAAAAGAAGATTGTGAACAACAAATGCATTTCTCATGGAAATCAGAGAGAACATAGACTCTGCAAGGGGACCAATGTAGAAAAGGAAGACATCAAGAATGAGCTTGTCTGACAACAAAAGAAAGCTAGCAGAGCAAAGAAAAGGACCACGTGAATATCTTAGTCCATTTGGGTTGCTATAACAGAATACCATACACAAGGTGGCCTTTAAACTACAGAAATTTATTTCTCACATATCTCCGAATCCTTGTTTGGGAAGTCCAAGATCAAGGCACCAGATTTGGTGTCTGGTGAGATCCTGCTTCCTGGGTCGTAGAAAGATGGCTATCTTCTCATTGTGTCTTCACATGGTGGAAGAGATGAGAGGGCTTTCTGGGGCCTTTGTTATAAGGGCGCTAAATTCATTCATGAAGTCTCCACCCTCAAGATACAATCATCTACCAGAGGCTCCTACCTTCCAACATCATCGCTTTGTGGGGTAGGACCTCAATGTGTGAACTTTAGGAGGACCCAAACATTCAGTCCATAGCTGTGACATTGGAAGCTCTCCCATTCATAAGAACAAGAAAAATACCTAGAAATAAACCAAATGCTAAATATGGAGACATATCTTGAAGAAAAGCTAAAACTTTATTGAGGCACATGGAGGAAGAATTGGCTAAATGTGTAAATATATATTGTCCATGAATAAGAAGACTCAATAAAATGAAGATCCTTATACCTTGTAAATAGCCTCTAACACCAACTACAACCAGAAAAGACTTGTAATATTGTGGTAAGATGACAGAATTTCCAAATTAACCTGGAAGCATAAATGAGAAATAAAAACTCTTTGAAGGGAAAAGTAATGAGCTAAGGCTAGTTTTACCATATATTAAAATATAGAGCCACATACACAGCATGATCGTGGATCCAAGTATATATAGAAGTGTATACTTAAGTTTAGAGTAAAAAGAGGTTATCACTTCCCTCTGATTTCAATAGCCAGTCCAAGATGGAATTATATCTCCAGAATGTTTTTGGTCCTCTTTACATCTCTTTGCCAGAGATGATCCCTTCAGTTTAAGTTCATGCCCGTCAATGCCTCTATTCACAGAAATTCAAAAATACGGTGCTAAATCACTTTGTCGTGAATATTCTGTGTATCTCAAATTTGCATTTGCTTCTAGTTGCCACTGTAACAAATTACCACAAAGTTAGTAGCTTGAAACAATACAAATTAATTTTCTTAGCGTTTTGGAGGCCACATTCTGAGTCTGCATGGAGCTAAAATCTCAAGGTATCAGCAGAGGTGATTCCTTCTGGAGACTCCAAGGGAGAGTCTGTTCCTTGTCCCTCCCAACTTCTAGAAGCTATCCTCAGTCTTTCACTCTTGGCTTCACATCGTATAGTCCTTTTTTACACTGGTTCTATCATCACATTAGCCTCTCTCTGTGATTCTGACTCTCTTGCCTGCCTCTTCTAAGGACCCTTGTGATTATATTGGACCCACCTAGATAATACAGGATAATCTCCCCCTTCCAAGCTCCCAATTTAATCACACCTATTAAAGTCCCTTTTACCATGTAAGATAATATATTCACAGATTCCATGGATTAGGGCATGGACATCTTTGGGGGGAAGCATTATTCAGCCTGCTACCTTCTCCTTTGTTATCCTGGTTACCTAGTTAAAAAAAAAAAAAATAGGCTGGAGAAATAGATGCTAATTAAATTCACATAGGCATGTGCATTTGTGACAGTGGAGCAGTAATAAAAAATGTCTGGATCCTGAATTGCATGTGGTTTGCTAGCTTCTTCAGTTCAGCTCTCTTTTCCAAGAAATTGGTAAGATGGTAAAAACCCAAGTTGTTCATTAACAAAAGTATGAAGTATTTTATTTTCTGTTCTTTTAGTCATTCATCCTTATATATTGAATATCTAATAATTATAATTAGTATGATTAGAATAATAGTAGCTGTCACTTATTAAGTGCTTTCTGTGGGCCAGTCATTGTACTAAATTGCGTGAATTATCTCATTTATTCTTAATTGTCCTGTAATCAGGTATTATTATTTTCCACAATTTACAGATAAAGAAACGAAGACTAAAAGAGCTGACAAGGGTTGCCCAAAGTCACACGGCCAGCAGGTGTGAAAAACAGTATTTGAACTCAGTGATTCCAAAGACCCCAACTAGCCGTCATTAGCTTGGTTCCCAGTACTGAGTAAGGCACTCAGCAGCAGGGACCCATGGGGTGGCCTGTTGCCTCCTGCTTCGTTCACAGGAGATCCAGGCTAATAGGCAAGAACAAAAGAATTAAATGTATGATGATGGAAGAGATTAGGATGTAATAGGAACCCATGAATGAACATCTAACTCAGATAAAGATGGGGATTCACTTTTCAAGGGAGAAGCTGAGGAATGAAAAACTGCTCTCCGGGAGCAGTGGGGTAAGGACTTCAGACTGATTCAATAAAAGGAACAAATGCTTGGAGGCAAGAGAACATGGAGCCCTTCTGGGATTAAAAGAAATTCATTATGGCTGGATGATAAATGTCAGGGAGAAGATAGCAAATGACTGGGGAGACCAGCCTGGGCCAAATTATGCCAGACCTAATAAATCACGGTAGGGAGTTTGAACTTCATCACAACTTCATCAAATGGCCTACCCCTTTAGCAGGTGTAAGCAAAGGGATGACTTGATCAGATTTGCATTGTAGGATGTTATGAAGCATACTTTGGATCTGTCAGTACTGGGAATGTAGAGGCCAGCCAATAGGCTAATGTAGGACTTTCATTATTACAGAGATATTAGAGTTAATATTTTAATATTAAAACATATGTGGAAATATTGTAAAGAATGCAAAATTTACATACATTTTTAATGCCACCCAACTTCAAGGAAATTTCACATTTGCAGCACAATCCTTAAGTCTCTTCCTCCAGCCTCCTTGTCAGACCTCCCCTCTCTCTTCCTCACCCCTACTCCACCCCAAGTATATTCTGCTCTGTTAAAAGGACATTGGTAAACCTGTAGAAGCACAAGTATTGTGCATGGATGGCCCAAGGATTCCCATAAAGCAGAGCAGGAGACAGAAGCTTGCATGTAGGCAGGTGGCTTGGGAATGATCTTAAGAAGCGGGAGTGAGGGGCAGGAGAGTGGAGTAGATGAGGAAAGTAAATACAAGAATGTCTCTTCAGTTTGGTGGAACCTTCTGAATGCCTAATGATATGCATCTCAGAACTGTCCTCTAAGGAGAAGAACTAGGAAGCGCATTTATCTTCCACCGCCCATTGCTCAGGGTGGTGACTCCCTAAATGAGGGCCTAGGAGGCTATTCTGGGCATCCAAGCCCAGAAGCTTTAGGGCAGACAGCGGGCCTACAGGAAGGCACCAGGAAGCTTTGCTTATGTGAAGCATGCTGGAGCTGGCCGAGCGGTCATTGCCATAGCCATAGCCAGGTGTGGAGTTGCGATTTGCAGTAGCCCTGGCTTGCTGTCTGAAGACACTTCTTGGTTGGATATGACACATGTGGGCTAGCTTTTTCACCATTCCTATTACAAAATGAAATTGCCTTTTTTTATTGCCTATCACTTAAGCCCTAGAAGACTTCTGGTTTAAGCACATTTAAATTGATGACTCTTAAGTCCTCTAAGTGTCTGCGAGATACAGGGTGACCTCCTTGAGACTAGGGTCCCAATTAAGTTTTGGGGGGTTCTTCTCTACTTTTTTAGCTACAATTCACCCAGTGTGCTGCTTGAGAGATACTCCAGCTATCGCAGATTGGACAGGAGCAAGGCTTGGAAGGCAACTAACTAAATACAGGTCACAAGGAATCCCAGCCCCCACTAGGTAGTCTATTCTTAGAGTTATTCCAGATTGGATAACTCCCAAATAGCCAATGAAATCCCAGTCTTCGGAAAATATCCATCCCAAAAGGAAAGGGGGCTTCACTCAGCTTCATGTTTTCCCCCTGACTGATGCTGGGTGGGCTACTTCTGTCCATCTCTGAGACAGGAACCCTGAAACCAGGAATAAGTGTGCCGATGATAAGGAAAGGGACATTGGCCCAAATTAGCCCCACCAATGAGTTCTGTACAAATTGATTCTTGCAAAGAGTGAATTTGTATTCTGTTCATAGAAATGGTCACAGACCACATCCCACTATGGTGTTGTGTATCTGTTCCTGACCACATTTAAATTATAGAATTAAAAGAGATTTATTATTTTTTTAAAAAGATTTCCCCATTTATTTTAGAGAGAGTGTGTGTGTTTGAGTGAGGGAAGAGGCAGAGAGCGAGAGAAAGAGAGAGAGACAAGCCAACCCCCCCTCTAAGTGCAGAACCCAACACAGGGCTCAATGTGGGGCTCGACCCCAGGACCCTGAGATCACAACCTGAGCCAAAACCAAGAGTCAGACACTTAACCAACTGAACCACCTAGGCACCCTAGAATAAAAAGAAATTTAGATATAACTTTTGTTTACTGTCTTCCTCCTCCCCCACCATTGCCCCGTATTTGGCCAGGAGGAAATTAAGATCCAGAAAGGTGAAGTGATTGCTCTTACGTTACCCAGCTATTTTGTGACAGAAACAAAATGAGAGTCATTCTGTGTGGTATAGTTCTTTTTCCAGAGCAATTCAACAGAGTGTGGGTTACTGATAATGCTAAAGTAGCAGGTTGGATTTTTTTGTGTATAGGCCATGGATTCTTCCCTCCATCCACCGACCTCCCTAAAACACATAAACTAGCCTGAAAATGCCTTGAGGGTTAGAAATGTATCTTTTCACCAGAGCCTGGCACAATGTAGGATCACAAAAAACATTTGTTGTAAAATGAATTTCTATAGCGGTGGTATTAGTCATCCCAAAGGAGGATAATAACCTTTTCCCCAAAATACATTTTTCTCTGCTATCCTGGTTACTTTTGTCTGTCTTTGTTTATAGTCAATCAATATCACTATTAAGGTGCCTCAGCCTGGTTGTATTCTGGTCTGGAGCGTTGTCTGTTGGACACCCTGACTTACCGCGGAGATACCAAACACCCTTTCAAAATCTATTACTGGGTCAAGCCTCAACACCACTGCTTTAAACATCATTTCTTCAAGGTTTACTTTGAAGTTTTCTTTCTCTCTATGTCAGCAGGATAGCTGTGAATTTCTTATTTTCAGCAGGCCCTTCTTGGAGTAACGGTGACCTAGTAAGAGGGATTTTCATGTTCACTTTTAAAATCTTGCTGTCAGAGGTTTAAGCTTTCCCCATTAATCTAGCAGGGAAAAGAACTCTTTTTTTTTCGTTTGGTTTCTATAATTGTCATTATGGCCTTGACTAATGTCTATTTTGAAGTCTAGCTCTAGCCTTAAAGGGGAGACAAAGCTAAACAGAGAATTTCATCACAAGATAAAAACTGCGTTGCTTTTTAAATGTTGTTGTGTTGTGGGTATTAAGGAGAGCACAAATTGCATGGAGCCCTGGGTGTGGTGCATAAACAATGAATCTTGGAACACTGAAAAAATAAAATAAAAAATAAATAAACCTTAAAAAAAAAAAAGACAATCTTCCTTGTTAGGTAATGAAGAAGCTATGTTATCAAGGAATAGGTTTAATAGCATATTTTTTTAATTTTTTATTTTTTATAAACATATATTTTTATCCCCAGGGGTACAGGTCCATGAATTGCCAGGTCCACACACCCCACAGCACTCACCAAAGCACATGGTTTAATAGCATAATTTTTTTTTTTAAAGATTTTATTTATTTATTTGACACAGAGAGATCACAAGTAGACAGAGAGGCAGGCAGAGAGAGAGAGAGGGAAGCAGGCTCCCTGCTGAGCAGAGAGCCCGATGCGGGCCTCGATCCCAGGACCCTGAGATCATGACCTGAGCCGAAGGCAGTGGCTTAACCCACTGAGCCACCCAGGCGCCCTAATAGCATAATTTTTAAAGTAAAATCCTAGTTCTGTAAAACTTCGAATTTAGAGTTTACGTATTATCTCGTGTATTGATTTGTTTGTTTCCCCTATATTTCTATGATGTAAACAAAGCAGGCATAGCTCTCTTTGGGAGCACCCCCCCCCAAAAAAAAAAAAAAAAACAGAACGAGGACAATGGAAAGGAAAATGAGGGAAGGGTTCCAGAAGACAGACTTTTAAGTCTTAGCTAACCCAGTGACTTTTCTCTGCAAAAGGTCCTATTATCTTGCAGTATGTTGTAATAACTGACATATCAATGGAGATTCTCTAAGCATAACTGGGGAAGCACTTTGGACAGATCAGGTAATAAAATGTGCTTCTAGAGGTCTTTTATAAAATAGCCTCTCTAAGGGTAAACTGATCTAAGCTGTGAAATTAGTTACTCAGAAAATCCACGGGTTTCTGATCCGAATGCTTGCAGATAACATTCTCCAAGTTGGGAAGAACCATTCGTTCTAGAAGAGAAATAGGATTCATAACATTGAAATAGTATTTTTGAGATTATTGGGTGTGACTACATACCTTGGTAAAATCTTAATGTCTAGTAGATAAGGCTGGCTGGGTATTGTTTGTGGAAGAGAGGGTATTTCTAAGTTCTGATCTATAAGTTGAAGAGAGTTTTATGCAGCTTCTGGGTTCTACAGTGGGCTTTTTCTCTTTATCCTATGCCCTCTTCTTCCACTACCCCAGGCAGGGGTGTTCTCCCTGATGCATGTACGGGGAATGGAGAGGAAGATGTCACGAGTGACCACAAGAGGCCCTCCCTCAAGACATTTACACAGGCAACCAATAGAGTGAGTGTTCCCATTTGTCAAGACATGATTTCCTCCATCCAGTTGTGCCAGTGTAGAGAACAGATAATACCACAGTGAAATCCAACCACCTGGTTCAAAGAACAGATAGATGCCAGATCCAACACTTGACAGTTCTGTAGTCTTGGATGAACCCTTATAAACATGACTTAACTTCTTTCCCTCATGACCTTTCCTATGTGACATAAGCCCCTCCAAAATCCCTGCCCAGATCTTTCGCCCTAAAATACCCCACTAATTAGTTTATTTAATTTACATGTCTGTCTTTCTCATTCATGTACTAGTAGCATGTAGTGATAGCCTTGTGAGCCAGGGGTAATAAGTGGTTTTATATGCATGTAACCTTTACTATAACTTTAACTCCACTTGACAAAAGTACCATATATAAATGCATATATATTTATATATATAAATAAATCTTTTTTTAAATTAACAGAGTTGTGGTTCAAGCCTAAAACTATATGATTCGATGACCATGCCCTAATGATAAAAGACATAAGAAGTACCATAAGCCATCCTTTTTCTCTTTTTCTTTAAATATTTTATTTTTAAGTAATCTCTACACCCAGCACGAGATCAAGAGTCACATACTGTACTGAGCCAGCTAGGCACCCCCTTATCCTTAATAATATACACAAACCAAGAATATCAGATGAAAAGGTGAGCATTAATCAAGAATCACAGCATTTTCAGAAGAACAGTAGACTGAATGGGAGACACAAGCAGAAGGGCTAAAACTTTAGGAAAACAGAATTCATAATCTAATCCAAGGGAGAGTTTAGAAGAACTACAGAAAGTATCCACAGAGGAATCTGAGATAAAGAATATATATCAAAATATGTAAAAGTACTAAATTATTGGGACAGCTGGGTGGCTCAGTGGGTTAAAGCCTCTGCCTTCAGCTTGGGTCGTGGTCTCAGGGTCCTGGGATTGAGCCCCGCGTTGGGCTCTCTGCTCACTGGGGAGCCTTTTTCCCTTCCTCTCTCTCTTCCTACTTGTGAATTCTCTCTCTCTGTCAAAAAAATAAACAATAAAAATTTTTTTAGAAAGTATTAAATTATTGAGTTTAATAATATTAAATATTAGCTTAAAATAATAATGAATATTAAAATTATTAAAGCATTAAATTATGATTCCACATTGTTAAATTATAGATGTGTGTGTGCGTATATACACATATGTAAATGAACATATATTAATATACACATATATAAATATGTAACATATACACACATAGATAAATATATACAATATCAACACACACACACACATATAAAAATCAGCCTTAAAAAAGGAGGAAATCCTACCATTTGCAACAACATGGATTGATCTGGAAGACGTTATGGTAAGTGAAATGTCAGTCGCCAAAGGACAGATACTGCACAATTCCACTTATATGAGGTATCTGAAAATAGTCACACTTATAGAAGCAGAAAATAAGATGTGGTTGCCAGGGGCTGGCAGACAAATTGGGAGTTTTTATTCAATGGGTATGAAGTGACAGGTATATAAGATGAATAAATTCTGGAATTTGCTGTACACTATAGTGCATCTAGTTAACAAGGGGGTGGGTGTACACTGAAAAATGTTTTAAGAGGCCATGTCTCATGCTACCTGTTCTTAGAATACATACACACACACACACACACACACACACACACACAAGGCTAAGGAATACAAGAGAACGCAAAGTGCTGGGTATGTTTTTTACCATACGGTAGTGAGGATATCCACAGGTACAAGGCATACATCCAGACTCATCAAATGGTAACTTTAAATATGAACAGCTATTTATTTTTTATTTTTATTTTCCATATATCAGTGATACCTTAATAGAGCTGTAAAAAATGAAAAGACATCAACTTTTATAGGATAAACTACCTATTTGTTATGCTAGCCTCTTGGTCACAATTAGTAAAAACTCGTTCCTTTAATATCAGCAGACCTTAAAAGTTCTCAGCTGCTTGCTCTGATCTGCTAGTAGCCTCCCCTGTCTTGATTTTCCGTCCGTGCCTCTGCCTACCTTGCTCCTTCTTTCTGGTTCTCTCAATGAAATGGCACCTAAAGAACAAATTGCTTCTTTTGTCTGCAGCTGGCTTGTTCACAGTGGGGCTCTTGATTTGAACAAACCTGAAGATGTCAGGCTGTATAAACACTCAGGGAAAGATATATTCACAAAGGTTCCTGCTCTAGAAAATTATACACCACTTTCAAAATGCTTTGCCACATTTAAAAGTATAATTATACCTTTCTTCCTAATGACTGACATGACATATGTTTACACATGTTTTAGCTGACTTATGACAGTACACAGTAGTGTGTTGTACATTTGGTGGCAACATCTGAGATTTTATGGGAAAAACATCTGAAGCTGTCTGTTGTTGCCCAAGTGTTTTAAAACAAATAGCGCAACTTGCAAATTTTGTAATACTTTTTAATCCTTGCGTTAATAAGTTCGTTGTCACTTTTCCCTTGGTGGCTGTAGGAACTCTTTGCACTACCACCCTGACCTTGTTTTGGATTTCCTTATTTTTCTTTGTTTATGTAGTTGGGTTTTCTACAGTAATATTGTCCAACAGAACTTACTGTAATAATAAAAATGTTTTATATCTGCATTGTTGAGATTGGTAACCACTAGCCACATGTAGCTAGTGAGTGCATGAAATTTGACTGGTGCAAATGAGGGATTGAAAATTTAGTTTTAGTTAATGTGAAATTAAATTTAAATAGTCATATGAAGCAAGTAATGCTGTCCAGCAGAAATATATTGTAAGCTACATGTGTACAATTTTAAAATAGCCACATTTTTAAAAAGGAAAAGGAAAAAGAAATTTTAAAGCTCTATTTTATTTAAGAAGTACCTGGGTGGCTCAATCACTAGAACATCTGACTCTTGATCAGCTCAGGTCATGATCTCAGGGTCCTGAGATTGAGACCTGCATCAGGCTCCATGCTGGGCATGGAGCCTGCTTAAGATTTTCTCTCTCCCTCTCCCTCCGCCCCTCCCCCCTACCAAAAACAGGCTCTCTCTTCCTAAAAAAAAAAAAAAAAAAAAAATCAAAACTGATGATCTACTGTATTTGGCCCAATAAACCCAAACAAGTGTCATTGTAACCTACAGCAGTCAAATTCATAGAGATAGGAAGTGCAGTGGTGTTTGCCAAGGGCTTGTAATCAGAAAGTAGAAAACTGTTGTTTAATGGGGAAGGTTCAGTTTTGCAGGATGAGAAAAGTTCTGTGGATAAATGATAGTTATGGTTGCACAATAGTGTGAACATACTGAATTCCATTAAATGTATATACACTTAAAAATGGTTAAAATGGTATTTTTTATTATATGTATGCTTTACCTCAATTTTTTAAAATTAAAAAATGAAAATAGGGGCACCTGGGTGGCTCAGTGGGTTAAGCCTCTGCCTTTGGTTCAGGTCATGATCCCCCGGGTCCTGGGATCGAGCCCCGCATCGGGCTCTCTGCTCAGCAGGGAGCCTGCTTCCCCCTCTATCTGCCTGCCTCTCTGCCTACTTGTGATCTCTGCCAAATAAATAAATAAAATCTTTTTAAAAAATGAAAATAAATGATCATTTCAACAATTACCCAACACAAAATATGTGACATTTTATGTTCTTTTTCTTCTTACATCTTCAAAATCTGGTGCTTATTTTACAGCTTTTTTACAGTTACAACATCTCAGACCAGCCATGTTCATATACTTAGTGGCTGCAAGTGGCTAGTGGCCATTCTATTGGACAGAGCTCATTTAGAGTTGCTAATTAGGGGCACATAGGTGGCCCAATGGGTTAAGCGTCTGACTCTTAGTTCTGGCTCAGGTCATAATCTCAGGGTTCTGGGATCAAACTCCACATCCGATTCCCCTCTTAGTGATGAGTCTGCTTGTCCCCCTCCCTCTTACTCCCACTCATGAGCTCTCCCTATATATATAAAGTAAATAAATAAATCTTTTATCAATGTTACTAATTAGTTTTCTATCTTCTTCCTACACTCCATTTGGGACCAAGCGATTTTTAACTTATACAATTGTTCCCCTATAGAATGTAGATTTATTATCTGCAGCAAATGTACCACTCTGGTGGGAGATGTTGATTATAGGGGGAGGCTGTGTGTGTTGGGGAACCAGAGAGTAAATGGGAACTGTGTACTTTCTGCTCCACTTTGCTATGAATCTACAACAATGCTAAGAAGTCTACAGGAGGAAGAGGAGGTGGAGGAGGGGGAGGAGGAGGAGTGGCAATGGTAGTAGTTCTGGTGCATGGATGAATCTTGGGGACATTCGGCAGGTCACAAAAAGACAAATGTGTGATTTCACTTATATGAGGTGCATCGACTAGTCAGATTCACAGAGACAAAGTAGATGGTGGGCTCCAGGGGCTAAAGGGAGAGGGGAGTTGGGAGAGTTAGTGTTTCATGAGTATGGAGTTTCAGCTTGGGAAGATGGAAAAGTTCTGGAGATGAATGATGGTGATGTTGGCACAATGATGTGAATATACGTAATGCCTCTGAACCAGCAGTGGTTAAGATGGAAATGTTATGTTACCGGAGTAATCAAATGTCCATGTCTCTCCATCATTATCATCACCCCAGCCTGTTCCCATCTTGGGGCTTTTCTGCTAATTGCTCTCTCAGCCCATAGACTGCTGACCTTCATAGGACTGGCCCTTTCTTGTTATTCAGGCTTTATCTTCCCAGACACTTCCTCAGAAAGGTCTTCAGTAACCACTTTCTAAAACAGCCATTCATTTCAGAGTTTCACTGAATACTTATTACTTTCAGAGATGTACATATTTTCCTGTTTGTCTTGTCTTTCTGTCTACCATAATACAAATTCTGTGAGTATAAAGACCTTTTTAACCTTACTACTGCAATTTCTCCCCCATCTAGCTCAGTGTGTGGTATATACTTGGCACTTAACACATATTCTTTTTAAATAATCAAATGAATGAAACTGCCAGATTTTTAGTTTTCACTCTGTTGAAAGTAGGTAATTATAATACCAACCTCATAGGTCGAGTTTGAGTATTACATAAAATAATACCTGTAAAAGTGCTTAGGACAGTGCCTGAGGCACAGTCAGCACACAGAAAAGATTAAATGCTATGGTCCTATTAATATCATCACGAGGCAAATTATAAAGTGATCTTGGTGTCTTGGGGCATTGCTATCACCAGTTATCTTAGTACCTGGAAAGCAGGAAAGTGACAGCTAAAAGAGAATCCTCTTGACCCATAGAATGTAGTAGACTATTTCTTGTAAAAAGATCAGTGTTTTAAGCCAGATGCATGAAAACTTTATTGGCCAAGGAAGGTAGGTTGGACGTGGAGGAGGTATATATTTATTATGTGAAATTTCATAAGCAAGGGTATCCTATTTGGATGTCAAACAGGGATCAATAGAGTGCTTGAAAGCTTAAATGTATATTTTTTATATGCATTATCTGATGTTCCCCATTGCAGTAATGCTGTGAAAAAGCCAAAATAGATATTAATACCCCTTTTAAAGGAACACCTTGAAAGATTATGGACATATTACAACTAGGTTCCAAAGCCAAAATTGGAATGCAGATTGTGCATCTCGAGTCTTATCATTAAGATCAAAACAATATGTAGTTTCTAGATAGAAAACATAGAAACACTCAGATTTATATACAGTTTGGGTATAATCATTTAGTATTCTTTCAAGATAGATTAATTTTTTTAATGAGATATTGAAATTCAATTTTGTCTGGGTCTGAAAAGGTATCATACAGAATCCCTAATATTCAAACTTGTCTATATGAGTTTCAAGGATTTTAGATTGCTATTTGGGGCTATAAAATCCTCTTCCTTGTATTGAGCCAAAAATCCTCATGTAAAAATATCAGTTACCCAAGCTGTACTTGTTATACAAGACACTTTTTTCCCTTCTCCCTTAAGGTTTCCTATAAAGTTGCTCATCTTCTCTTGAAAAGAACAAAATCCTGGATTACATCAGTTCACCTTGGCAAAAAGAAAAATGAGAAGTTTCATAATGTTAACAGAAATGAAATCTTTCACTCCATTTATGAATTTCACTAAAGAAAGAGCATTTCAGAATTTAAGATGTTGCAAATTTTTAAAAAATATGGAAACATCAATGAAGTACTTTTCCCTTTTGGTTAATTGTTAAAAGCATTTGATTAAAAAAAATGTTTGGTTGATAACTTGGTTTCATGTACAATACCATCCTATACCTTTTCAGCTGAAAAGGCAGGTGGGTGGGAAAAAAGGAGTAGAAATGAAAAGGATGGTCTAGACAGCCTGGTTATCCAAGATGGGTATTGATTTAAGTAATCTGTGGGGGATGAAGAGAAAAGTAAAGCCAAGGAAGGAAGGGCAGCCTTAGCTGAGAAAGATAGGAATGTGGACATAATGGAAACAGTCAGGAATTAAAGGTAGAAGGTACCCTACCAGTTAAGTAACTGGGGAAGCAGAGAACACTTCAAGCAAGAAAGCGTTGAATAAGTAAGAGACAGGGATTCAGGGTCCTATGTGTGTGTGACCAAGACATTCAATGGACTGTGTACCCCTAGCACTGGTGGAATCACCATTGAGGCACTGTTGCTAGCCTGCATTCATTTGTGAATATGAGAAAAAGAGTATTTGTAGAGAGCTGTATTTCCATTGTCATAATTTAATGATATGATAAACAATATTATATTCTGAGCTATTTAGTACCAAGGGTTATTTTGTGAATGTATTTTAATGACCACATTTTTAATTCTAAAAGTGATACCTCTTCACTATATAGAACTTAGAAATTTTTTTTAAAAAAATTAATAAACAGAATATTCCATTCAACCCCAGCATTCAGAAAAAGACCTTCTTAACAAGTTACAGAGATGCATACAGAGAAATATACATGTACTTATACCTTCAATCTATGTGATCATAATATATTGTTTGATACTTCTTTATTGTTTGACACTTCTAGTAAAATTTTAATTGTGACTTGATAAAGTAATGTGATTTCACATGCAATTAATTTTTCAAAAAGATCATTTTAAAGATTACATGATACTCTATTAAAATATTTTGGGTCTTTATACTGCTTTCATTTTTTTTACATGGAATCTAGTAATCAGCAGCTTTGTAAATTAATGTCTAGCTCTGTATTGTAAAAGTGAAATTACTGGTTTATATTTTTCAAAGGCCTTTGGCATATTATTAAATTGGCTTCCAGAAAGTTACATAAATATCCACTACTTACAATGTGAAACTTGGATATAGAATGAATTCAGATAATGGTTATCTTTGCTATTTGAACTATCACAATGAAAATTTAAGAATTAGATAGTGAATCATTTTTGCACATGTATTTTCAGAAACTTAGAATTACATGATGAATGCAGTTTTATATCTTGATTCTTCTTTCACAATTATATAATAAAATGACAATTATAGTGACAGCAGATTTTTATTAGCAGTAATAGATGCTAGAAAACAATGAAGTAGTATCTTCAAAGTATAAGGAAAAATAAACTGTCAAGTTAGAATTAAATATGCAGCTAAACTGTCATTCAAGAGTGAAGGCAAGATAATGACCTTTTTTATACCTAAAATGGTAAGATTTCCTAAAAACCCTAAAAAGATCCTACAATACCGAATATACTTTGCAAAAAGATTAATAGGGAGAAGAACTGAAATGTATAAAGAAATGATAAGTGTAGACATTTGGGAAATTTCTATAAATATAATTAATTGTTGACTAAAAGTGATGAAAATTTTACATATTTAAAAGGTACTACTAGATAACATGGAAAAAAAAATCCTAACTATAAAACGGTTGTGTATTCCAGATTAATGTAGCAAACATCTTCGTAAATATGTAATAGAACTCATAAGTTCTATTTATGAGTATTTTCAGGGGCCAAAACCAAAATTGAAATAAAAGCCTGAGTATAAGGACAATGGGTTAGCAGCACAAAGAGAAGCATGGTGTGGTTTTTGAAGACTTAATTATATATGAAGAGGGAAAGGAGATGAAGATTTGATCAGAAAAGATGGAGAATTTAAATAGACAGCTCACACAAATCTAGGGAATGTACTTTTAGTTTAAAAAAAAAAAAAAAAGGTAAGAAAGAAAAGAAAGCCTAATTAATTCTTCCCACAGCTGGCTCAGAAAGACATGGAGTGTTTGTCACACTCATGCTAGGCATCTAAGTAGGGGCAAAACAAACAAAGAAACAAAAAAACTAAGATTTTTATAACCAAGAGCCTATGACGATGTCATACTGGTTAAATTAAAATCTTGATGTGTAATCTACAATCTAAGAAATTAACCCAATAGAAGGGTCACAGGCTTGTGATATACCTGGGCCATTTGGAAAAATAAAGATAAAAGTGCCCTGGAGAGCTACACCCTAATACATTTCACAAGACCTTACTTAATGAAACCCTGCTAAAGATGAACTCACTATTATTATAAAACATAAACAAAAACAATTAACCTTAAGCAAAAGGAAGTAATCATAACTGTAGGATTAGACTGAAAATGTCAGATAATAGGGCCTGTGAAATAAATATATGTAAAAAAAAAGATTAGTGTTATGAAAAGAAGATAAGAGCATAGAAGAATATGACTCTAATGACAAAACGCAGATGTTTTAGAAATGAAAAACAATTTATGAAATAAAATTTCAGTGAACAGTTTAAACTTTGAACTTTGTCCAGGTTAAGCAAAACTGAACAGAGAACTTGTGAACAGAAATACAGCTCTTGGGGTCCCTGGGTGGCTCAGTCAGTTAAGTGTCTGCCTTTGGCTGAGGTTATGATCCTAGAGTCCTGGCATAGAGCCCCATATGGGAGGGTCCCTGCTCAGTGGAGAGCCTGCTTCTCCCTCTCTCCCTCTATGTCAAAGAGATAAGTAAAATACTGAAAAAAAAGAAAGAAAGAAATACAGATCTTCAGTGGAGAGCCTGCTTCTCCCTCTCCCCCTCTCCCTGCTTGTCTCTATGTCAAATAAATAAATAAAATATTGGGGAAAAAAAAGAAAGAAATACAGATCTTAGGGATGTGAGGGATATCTGGCTGCAACATCTGTCACCCCATCAGTTGCCAGGGTTCATTTGACTGATCTGGCTTGGCTGGGCAGGGATCCCTGTCCCCCCTCACCACTCTAGTTATATCCCTCCCAAAGCTGAGTTCTGGGTGGAAGAGACAACCTTTCCCAATAGAGGTGGATAGTTTTTTTGGTCGAGGGTATACCAGTAGCTGAGCCTCCCCAAACAAGCTTTCAAGGTCCATTAGTAGGAGAATGTAGAGTAGTCAAGCTTTCAAGACTCCAGATACATCCAAATAAGGTACTGCATGTGGCAGTCTGCCTTTTTTAAGGAAGGAAAGGGGGTGGGGGGAAGGAAGGGAGAGAGAGGGGGAGGGAAGGGAAGAGAAAGGACGGATGAGAGGAAGGAAGAAAGGGACATGTAGATCTTGGGGAATTACCTGAAGGCAAAGCAGAGAAAAAAGAAAAGATTTTTTTAAAAAGAGATTAACATATATGAAAGATGCATATAGAAAATCCAATATATGTTAATAAAATTTCTTAGAGAACAAAACAGAGATAATGGGTAAGAAGTAGTAAAGTGATTATTTTCCAGAATTGGGAAAAGTCATGAGTAAGCATATTATAAACATAACACACTTATTTCTTAGTGCAGTAAAATGAAAGGTGCTCCTAGACTCACTCTGCTTTGTCATATAGACAAATATCTTAATGGTAATACCAAAAAAAAGGAGTGTTCCTTCAAAGAACAATTAGTTAAAAAAAAAAAAAAAGGAATCTTAATTTACCTAAATTAGAAGTCAGAAGATAACATCATTATCCCAAAAGGTAGTGAGGGAAAATAAACTATGATCCAAATTCTATACCCAGCTAAACTGTAAAGGAAGAACAAGGCCAAGTAAAATCACTTTCAGACACACACACAGGGAGGTTACTAACAATAGACTCAAAGAAGGAGTTACAAAAATATGTATTTCAGGGAGAACCTGATGATAGCCAGGAAGAAGAATTCAATTTCAAGAAAAGATGGTTATTTAAGAAACTGTTAAACATTAGTGCATCTAACAAACTTTGCATAAAATAATGATACTGAATAACTTCAAGGTTATTGATCAAGATGGAACTTTATGGTATGGAGAACATGCCATTTAAGACCACAGGGGCTGAGGTTGAAAATCTTCAGATTCTGATACTGTTTAGAATTTAAGTCTATTTACTAACTTCCCTATGTGTACATTAAGTTAAATGTGCATGTTAAAATGTCTAGGGTTACTTTTAAGGCAACAGATGTATCTGGTATAATTTCTAAACCGCAGTTCAAAGATACAGATAATTAAAAAAATACTGTAAAGCAGGTTATAAATAAGGAAAAGGATTTAAAAAATCATGGTTATACAGGAAGCATCAAATAAAAATGACAGAAATAAATCTAAAAATATCCTTTTTATAGTGTCTTTTAACTCACTGAAGTGTAAATATTCTCAAAGTGGATAAGTGTGTACATATGCACACGTATGTATATAAAATTTTGCTGTATGCTATATATGACATGAACACATAAAGCGCAAGAACACAGAAAAGGTGAAAGTAAAGAAAAAAAATATATTTCATGCAAATAATTAATAAAAGATAAAGCCTGGTAAAGGTAAATTATCATCAAACAGTGTAAGAAATAGAATATTATTAGGGTAAGAGATGTGGCAAATATTTACTAAAAGAAGGTGGGTATAACAATAATACTTTCTAAAAGTATTATTAGGGATAAAGAGGAGCATCACATAATGTTAAGAAGAAACACTTCTCTAAGAAAACACAAGCATCATTAACTTATGTGGACTTAACAACAAGACTTTGAACTGTATAAAGGAATAGCTGACTAAATTAAAGAAACAAATTCCCAATAATAATGGAGGATCTTAACATTCCTGTTACAAAAACTAGCCAATAGAGAGAACAGACCAAACCAAACCAACCAAAAAAAAAAAAAAAAAAAAAAAAAAAACCCTATTATGTAGACAGCCTGGATAGCATTAACAGGCCAATTGGCTATATTTAATTGGTTTAAAGAAGTGTTTTTTGGTTTGGTTTTGTTTTGTTTTTAATTAAAGTTGGCTTGGGGCACCTGGGTGGCTCAGTCAGTTAAGTGTCAAACTCTTGATTTCAGTTCAGGTCAAGATGGTAAGGTCCTGGGATCTAGCCCTGTGTGGGGCTTTGCACTTAGCCAGGAGCCAGCTCGAGGATTCTTTCCCGCCCTCTCCCTCTGCCCCTTCCCCTGTATGATGGTTCTGTCTCTCTCTCTCTCTCTCAGATAAATCACTCTTTAAAAAAAAATAAGCATTGGTTTAAAAACTTTGGAACTATTAAAAAACCTCTAATTGTGTTCATGAATCTGTTTCACAAAGGGTTTTTTTAAATGTTCCAAAAAAGGTAAAAACTATATGAAGAAAAACTGATACTTTAACCAAATCAAAATTTAAAACTTTTAGAAAATAAAGGAAACCATAGTATAACAAAAGTGTAAAAGCTGAAAAATATTGGAAGAGTATATTCTCAAAATATAAAACATGCAAGGACCAGAAATAACAAAAGTATATACAGAACACCACGGATAACTAAGAAATCGATAACAGGAAAGGAAAATGAATAGAGTTCACATATACAAAAACCAGAAGACACACAGTCGGACAATAGATATATAAAAATTATCAAAAGCTAGCAACTTTAGAAGTGATATTAAAGCAACATATCACCAGTATAGCCCATTGGTTTGGCAAATTTTTATTAATATGATAATACTGGTTATTATCAAGGATGGACAGAAAAAGGGAATGTCAAGTGTGCCTGCTAGAAACATCGATATCAGTTCAGCAGATCTAATAAAGCTGACCAAGTCCTCAGTCTCTCTCAGTAATTCCTTTTCTAGGTTATGCCCCTTAGAGCAGCAGTTTTCTGAGTGCGGTCCACAGGCCCCTGGCAGCCCCTTTCAGGTAAACTTGAAACGACCTTTATGACCATAAGACGACCTTATTTGTCACTTTGTCTGTGTTGACTTTCGCACTGGTGATGTAAAAGCAAAGAAAGAGAAAACTGTTGATACCCTCACCCATATTAAGGCAGAACATCAAAATGTATCAGTTGACTACGTAGTCTTCACCACCAGGCCCTCGCAGTTAAACAATAAAGGGCTAGTTTTACCGAAGAATGTCCTTGGTAAATCAGCCAAAAGTACGAAATCTCTTAAATCTTGACTCTTGAGTGCACCTCTCTTTAATATTCTGTGTGATAAAATTGCAATTAAACATGAAGTATTTCTGCTGCGTGCTGCAGAGTGAAGAACAGCACGTACGTGATTGACTTACTAGCTGAAGTCGCTATTTTTATTTATGGAACACCATTTTTATTTGAAAGAATGACTGACAGACAAACTACAATTATTCCCAAGGTTATGGCAGACGCTTTCATGAAAAAGAACAAAGTGAGTTGGTCCTTTCAAGGAAAACAATTGATAATATTTGTACCAACGATAAAAATGCAAGTTTCTATGGGAAACATTAGAATTTTGGAAAACTTGTATTAGCTTCTATGAGCTTAACAGCTTCCTAATATTTAGATCTTTTTTTGATGAGATATTAACAAATGGGATTTTAAAATGTTGGTTAATGAGATGTGTTCTCATTTGGAAGATCCGTAGACTCAGTGAACCAGTGTTTTCCAAATGATCAGTGCATGATGCTATGAAATCATGCCACGGTTAGAGATCAATTCAATGTGCAGGAGAAACCAACAGATTTTAATAAAACAGAGTATGAAAAATTCAGTGTTTGGTTTCACATTCCATATTGCAGTGAACCTTTTAGAAACTGCCACTTGTTGATGTTTAGTATAATTTTTTTTTAAGATTTTATTTATTTGAGAGAGAGAGAGAGAGAGAGAGAGAGAACACAAACCAGGGGAAGGGGCAGGGGAAGAAGGAAAAGCAGACTCTTGCCTAGCAGGGAGCCCAATCTGGGGCTCCATCCCAGGGTCCTGGGATCATGACCCAAGCGAAAGGCAGGCGCTCAATGAGCTGAACCACCCAGGCGCCCGTTTGGTATAATATTAAGAAGAATATCTAGAATAACTTTATAAGTCCACTTAAATATAGTTCCCTTTCTAACAACACATGTGTGTGGTATAAGATTTCTTTTAACCAAAACTACATATCACTATAGGGTGAATGCAGAAGCAGATATTATGACCTAGCTATTAAAAGAGTTCTCAAAAACGTGAAACATTATACTCTTCTATTTGGGCGGTGGGGAGAATATAGTTATTTTTATAAATATGCTACTTAAGGTATAATGGATTTATTATTTTAAATAGATTCATAAGAATTTTTTGAATTTTCTGTTTAAATTCTAATATAATAAATATTGGTAAATACAATCCACATAAAAAACCCTCTTTGGCATTCTCGATAATGTTTGAGAGTTTAGAGGAGTCCTGGATCAAAGAGTTTGTGAACTGTTGTGTTAAAAAAAATACTGACACAGAGCGGAAGACTTCTTTTATTATATTATGATATTATTTCAGTGAAAGTTTGGAAACAGTCCAAATGGCTCATAGTAAGAGAATGGGTAGAAAATGTAGTGTATTTACACAGTGGTGAAAAGTAAATAAGTTAGATCCATGTGTGTTAATAGAGTTAGTTCTTAAAAATATAGTACTAAATAAAAAAGCAAATTAGCTTATTTCATGTCATTTGGTAAAAATAATTAAAATTACATATATTATTTGTGAGTTATTTATTAGGAATTACATATGTATTTGAAAATTTATTATTATAATAATTGCCGCTGGGGAGAGAGAAAGAAAAACAATCTGACTGCAAGATTTCAAATTTAAAATATTTTAGGTACATAAAAAAATGAAAAGAAGAGCAAGCCTTTTCTCTTTTCTGGAGGACTTATTTAAATATATTCCATTATATTTCAGTTTTTTTTAGTAGCTTTCATTGTTATTTTTAAAAAATGCTTTAACATTTATTGCAGATGTCGTTATTGTCTTAAAATAAATTTCTCTTCCTAGAAGTATTACGGGTTTGTCTCTATGGTTCTTGATGTATTTTATCCAACACAAAGTTTACATAAATATAACAAACAATACAGGAAGATTACCAGGTTCTAGGCAAGCTTGGCAAGTCTGTCGAATCTATTTTTTAAAGTTTTTTTTTTCCCCAGTTTTATAAGGAAAGGTGACACATGATTGACTTTCTTATTTAATTCTTATTTTATATTTTCCCATCCCTAGACCTGAAGTTTAGGAGTGGGAAAAATACAAATTATAAAAGTAAGATTACTTCTGCTTCGGAAACATGGAAACTCAGCCTAGTAGTCCAGTCTTTGGAGTTCATTCCACACTTGGGCAATGGTAAGTACAACAAGAAATTGAAGACTATGGTCTTTAGTTGCAGAGCACTGGGAGAGGTTGCATTCCTAGTTTTTCTGCCTACCATTTCTCACTAGAGAGACCTGGCTTTACAATTTTGTGATCATACACTGCTCAGTGTCTGCAAGAGGGGCAATACGTATGGGAAATCAAGAACTTCCCAGTATGTGTATTTGGATTTCCATATCTGAACACACCCTAAGTCCTCTACTTCTGTTTCCATCCCTTTATCTCTCCATGTTTCCACCTAGTCCCTTCTTGGAGACATTACATCATGAGTCTATATGAGTTCCCCAGTGTGGGTTCCTTAAAACGGCTAGCACTATAATATGGGGAGTGTTTTTCAGTGACCGAGCCCTTGCTTTGGCGCCTCTGAAGTTCACTGTGTGATGATTCTCTTGCTTGTTAATGTCTTCTGGACTGTATGATGTTCTCTGAGAGCAAAACCATGCTAAAGTCAGCAATTCCCTTTATGTTACCACTGCTTTGATGCTATACAGGGTGAAACATCTATTTGTTTCCCATAATCCTTGTTCTTTTCGGTGGTACCTTCTGGCAGAAACCATTATAATTTTTTATACATATTCCTTTTTAGAACAGGACTAAACATTAAATAATTTCATATCTTCTTCCATCATTTTAACTTGTATTTCTTTTTCATACTTTGACCAATTTTTATTCCATCTTACATTCTTTGCTTCCCAATTTTAAGAGCTCTTACATATATCTCACAGGAATCTTGAACTAAATTAATTTTCAAATTTGTGGCATATATTTTACATGTTGTAAATTTCCTTTAAGTTTCTTTATGATCTTAATTTTGCATTCAGTTTAAACTTTATTTATAGATACAATATATTAGCTTTCTAAATGTGTACTTTCTTCCATTGCTTTATTATTTTTTCCTTGCAAGACCTGCTCAGGATTCATCTGTAAATTCTACTTTTCTTTGTTTTCATTTTTCTACTTGACTCAAGTCACAAGGAATTTATTTAGTGTATATTGAGCTCGAAACTATCTTTGATTTCATTTTTTTTCCAGTTCTGATGAATTTTGCCTGAAACAAAGAAGGGGGCAAGGAAAATTGATTTTTCCACTAATTATGATAGCACTTCTGTCATATATTTAATCTTTACATAGAAAAATATTTGACTTCTGGACTTTTTATTCAGATTAGCTGATCTCTCTTTGGATTCCTAAATAACTAACATACTGTTCTGATCATTGTACTTCTAAGTTTTATTACTTGTAGGATATATTCCTTTTCTTTCCCTTTTTATTCCTGAAAATTTTTTTCCACTCTTATCTGTTTGTTTTTCCTAATGTGCCTCAGGATCTTTTCTATAAAATTTTTTAGGATTTTAATTGGAATTGGCATTAATAAGTTAATGTGAACATATTTAGTGACAGTACTATTTGTCTTGAGGATCCTAGCCTTGTTAATCACTTCCTTACTTCTTATATAGCAGAGTTATGTCACATAACTCTTGTTGATATAACTTCTACCTTGTTATCACTGCTAATATGATAGGGTAGTTTGTCTCATTGTATTTTCTAAGTGGTGTATATAAAAGCCATTAAATTTTGTAGTTTTATTTTGTATTGTGTATTTTTTAGAAATAAAAGCATCCCCCTGTAAGGCAATTTACAGTTGCCTTACATTATTTGTTCACATGTGTTTTTGTAGGGGGGAAAAGATTTTAAATGAAAAACATTGTAAGCAATCTAAAGGTCTGCTCAAAGTTCCCTGGATAGATGAATTATTTTTCTTATAATAATAATAATAATAATATCTATCCTGAAGAAATTATGTACTAGGCATTATCTCTATGCTTTATATGCATTATCTTTATTTATCCATGCAGCAATTCTAATGCTGTAGTTACTTTTATTATCCTTATTTTATACCTGAGAAAACTAGTATTTAAAGAGATTAAATTCAAGTTCATATAAGTAGCAAGGAACAGAGCTATCATTCATATCAATGTCATTCTGATTTCAGATTATTGTTCTTAACCATGGTACAGGAGAGGGAGCAATTCAGAATTCCATAATATCTAACTTTGATGTATAGGCTTTGGTGTTACCATTACTATTAAAGTTCATATTATCAGATATTAACATTTTGGGTGAAAACTAGGATATTGACCTGAGTACACCAATCAACAAATATTTACTGACTACCGCTCAGATGTCAGTATTGTGCTAGACATTTCTTAGGATAAAATGTGATTACTGCCTTCAAGAATCCAATTATCTACCAAGAAAGTGAGAATAACTATGTGAGAAATAATTAAGCTCTAAACTATAAGATACTAAGAATAAATTCAATGGGAATTCAGAGAAAGAAGGTCATTGGTCACAGGCCGTAGGCAAAGAAGAGCTTCATGAAACCATTGAAATAAATTTGAAGAATAAAGAGGATTGAGCATGACTTAGCGACTTAAGGATTCATAGCTTAATTTAATGATTCAATTAAAAAAACACGTTTTTCTAATACAGACTATATTCAAGGAATTCGATGAGGCTCCAGACACCCCCTTAGGAATTCAAATCGCTTTTTTTAATATATAATGCAAAATATTACATTGTGGGTTTATATAAAGTGCTGTAGACAAATGTAAGAAGCAATTAAGCCTGTCTGTAAGAGTCAGAGAAAAATCTAAAAATTTTAGAGAGCAAATGGCTCTCAAGCTGGCCATAAAAAGTGAGGTAGTGGCAGTTGACTCTGTTATCCTTATGCTGCTGGGTGGACCCAACCCTTCTGGGTGCTGGTAAGGGCATGCCAACACTCCACTGCCATTTCTTGTACCATACTAACTTGATCAGAGTCTAAGGGAGAATAAAATGGTCTTAAGTACTGAAGAAATTCTTGAGTTTAAGTATGAACATTTTAAAAAATTACCTACATTCCCTATTTTGTTCACTCTCTTTTTTCCATCTAGATTTCTGTTTTCCTTCAGTCAGCATTAGAGTATCACAAACACTGTTAGGCTCCGCTTCTTCAAGTTCTTTCTGTTTTTACGGCTTTGTAAGAGAGGGAGGGATTTGGTGTCCCAGACAACCTTATTTGGCATCTGCATAGTCCTTCTTTGATGGCAGCACTTAATTATTTTAAAGCTGGTTGGTTTCCTTCCAAATGCACTGCAAACCATATTGTTAATCTTGTAAATGCCAGTTGGGGTTAAGCTGACTTGACTTTTTTTTTTTTTCCACTGTCCTTGTACTTTGGGTTCAGCTTATTTGGCAAGGCTGATTTTTCTTTACTTATGTCTATTTCTAATGTACTATTGGAAGACTTTAAAAAAAAAATTTATATCCTATCAGCAGTTCTCCAGGAGCACAGATTTGCAGAATAGCAGTCCAGGTAGAAAGGTAAGCAAAGGCACAGGGTTGGAAAAGACCCATCGACAGAACTTGAGGTTTTCAGAGTAGGTAGAGGAGAAGTCTGTTAGGAATGGAGATCAAAATGGAAAAGAAGCCGGGCGCCTGGGTGGCTCAGTAGGTTAAGCCTCTGCCTTCCGCTCAGGTCATGATCTCAGAGTCCTGGGATCAAGCCCTACACTGGGCTCTCTGCTAGGCAGGGAGCATGCTTCCCCCTCTCTCTCTGCCTACTTTTGCCTACTTGTGATTTCTCTGTCTGCCACATAAATACATGAAAGATCTTTTAAAAATTTCAAAATATTTTAAATCAAAAGATGGAAAAGAAGCCAACGGTCAGGCTATACATAAAGACAGTGTTTGGACTTTATTCCATTGAGTAAATGCAATAGTGACTGAACTGCAAATTGAGAAATTACTCTGTTAGCAGAATAGGGGATGGATTAGAAGGAGGCAAATGGCAATAGAGTGTTAGAGGCACTGGTTTTAAGGCTATTAAAGAAGTCACTAGATAGTAATCCGTCTGTAGTTGTATTCTAAGGCCGTAGGGATTTTTTTTTTTTAATAGTTGAAATTGGACAGGAAAGGAAAGGAGAGAAATGTTAATCTAATTTTAAATAATCATCATTTGTTCTTTATGATCGTTGCCATGACTAACTGAAGTTGTGTATTTTTATGAAAGTTAAAAGTAAAGGTTTCATCCTTCACCCACTTTACTAGAATTAAAGTGTTGACATGAAGGGGTGCCTGGCTGTCTGTTGGTAGAGCGTGTGACTCTTAATCTCAGGGTCATGAGTTCGAGCCCCATCTTGGGTATAGAGATTACTTTAAGAAAGAAAGTAATAATCATTTAAAGAGTCAACATGAAAAAATATTTTTATTGACTTACGGACAAAAATACAGTATCTTTACCAATATACCATGTAAAGATTGTAACCTACCTTTTGCTCTCATTTTTTTTCTCCATTAATATTGTTACCTTTCCCTCTCCTCACATGGAAAAGTCAGGAAATTACTTACCAAACTTTTATAGGAATTAATTTGTGTTCTATGAGTTACTCTCTTCTTTTTGTATTATTTCCCTTTCTGACCATAGGACTTTTTGCCTCGCTCAAGCCTCTCATTCAAGAAACCTACAAAACTTTGAAAAAATAATAAGATTAAATCACACACACACACACACACACACACACACACACACCCATCCCCATTATATTGGCAATCTTGTGTCCAAGTTAGCCAAGGTCGTATTTACCTACAGTCATCACAGATTTTACTGTTGCTATTTTATTCATCACATTTTCATGTAGCCCATTCTACATTCAGACTCTGCAATGAATATTTTATCTCTAATTACTCACAAGAACCCTGAAGGGATTGTGAGTGAATTATACCTCAAAAAAAATGGAAATAAAGAAATGCAGACCTGATGCTACAAGGTACTGTTTATCACTAGCATGTACAAATTGAGGCTATCCAAAGTGCAGTTGTTTTGCTCAGAACCAGACCTAGGGGATCACAAATCACTGGAGGAAAATGATGACTCAATAAGGAATTACTGAAAATTTTGTTATGTATTTAGGGGAAAAAAGGGTTATCTAAACACATACCTCACAGGATATATAAAAAAGTTACAGATGGTTTAGGGAATAAAAGAAAAAAAAACTCAAACTATGAAAAAGAAACTGTAATGAAAAGGCAGTGAAAGTGAATTCTTATAGTTCTGGAAAGGTGGAGAACTTTCCAAGTTGAGAATTGATGAAAGTCGTCCCAGAGGAAAGTGTTAATAGATTTAACTCTGTGCAATTGACAGCTTCTCTTTGCTATCAGAAAATCAGAATGAGACAGTAAACCTCATACCTAGCCACAAGATTATTTTTAATAGGAGAAATATAAAAATAAACTTGAAATTAAAAATAGAGGGTATATAGAAGAAATTATAATCCACCCAGTTAATGGAATATTATAGATACAAATGATGTTTATAAAGAATTTATAATGATACGTGAAAGCCATATGTTTTAACATGAAAAAATAATGGATTTTTAAAAGCTATATATGCCCAATGGATATAAATATGTAAAATTACTTCTGATATTTTTAAAGTTAACATATATATTTAATATATATTACATGATAGTAACCACTTTCCACTTTTCTCATTTTTCTTTCTCAAGTTGCATTTAGGGAAAATCTCACCCCAAAATCTTTTTGTCGATGTTTTAAATTACTTCTCCTATTTTTGTTTTTTTTTTTAGTGAACTCATTTTTTAAGTCAAATTTGAAACTACATAAACCTTCCCAATCAGGTATTAAAAGCAGAAGATTAAATGGATGCCATGGTTTAAAATTCAGGGGACACAAATTCTTGTCTCCTGGATTCTTGGTTATATTCCTGGGAGAAGATCAGTTGGCATTTATTTGCCATACCTTATTATGTCTTTCTTTTAACTCAGCATATTGTTCTGGAGCTTGTCAATTCTGTCTCCTGTAATAATGTGTGATTCCAAACAGAACCGATACTGACCCAGGAGCCAACACCTCCAGGGAGATCTTAGAACCCGGGAGCAGAAATCATTAACCCTATGGGTGCCATCAACACTGAAAACCTCTTTAGTCCTATAGCACGGGGATTTACAGGGCCCAGGGAAGACTTGGATTTCCATATTAGGTCAGCCACTTCAAACAAATGCACACGAAACAGAAAAGGATATGGCAGACAATGATAGAAAGACAGCGAGGAAAAAATCATAAAAATATTACATATTCCTGGGGCACCTGGGTGGCTCAGTGGGTTAAGCCTCTGCCTTCAGCTCAGGTCATGGTCTCAGGCTCTTTGCTCAGCAGGGAGCCTGCTTCCTCCTTTCTGTCTGCCTGCCTCTCTGCCTGCTTGTGATCTCTGCCTGTCAAAAAAGAAAGCAAACAAACAAACAAACAAACAAAAAACTTTTAAAAAATTACATATTCCTTCTTACCTTTGTACTTTATTCCTAATTGTTACAATGACTTCACTGTCTTGCTCAAATATTTATTGAGCACCTGCTACATGCCAGGCCTTCTGGAATACAGAATTGAATCCAGCACAGTTCCTTCCTGCCAGGAGTTCGCAACCATGGGGTCGGAGGGGTGACAGGTAGTTATAAATACAGCAGACTAAATGCTCAAATGAAGGTATAACCAAAGCACTGCTGGGGGACAGAGGCGAGAAAGCTCCTGTTTAAAGCAAAGTCTTTATGATAAATATGTGGCAATTTGGCAGCCATCATAACAACACTGCCCAGTAATAGGGCTCAAACGGCAAGTGACATATAAGCCAGCATATTTGTGTCAAGGAATCAAATATCTTTTTTCTTTTTCCATTGTGATTAAAAAAAAAAAAAACACACACACACACACATAATATAATATTGACCATCTGTCTTAGTCCAGTCAGGCTACTATAACAAAATCACCATAGAATGTGTAGCTTGTAAGTATAAGGGTTTGCCGACCCCCGGCTTCTCGCTCTGTCCTTTCATGGTAGAAGGAGTGAGGGGGCTCTCTAGAATCTCTCTTATAAGGGTATTAATCCTGTTTGTGGGCGCTCCACCCTCATAACCAGACTACCTCCCAAATGCCCCAGCTCCTAATGCTATCACATTGTGGGGGTAGTATTTTAACATGAATTTTGAAAGGACATATTAAGTCTAGAGCATCATCTTAACCTTTCTTTTCAAAGATTTTATTTATTTATTTGTCAGAGAGAGAGAGAGAGCACAAGCAGGGGAGCAGTAGAGGGAGAGGGAGAAGCAGGTTCCCTGAAGAGCAGGGAGCCCGATGTGGGACTTGGTCCCAGGACCCTGGGATCATGACCTGAGGCGAAGGCAGATGCTTAACCGACTGAGCCACCCAGGCGTCTCCATCTTCACCATTTTAAAGTGTAGATTTCAGTAGGGTGAAGTGCATTCACATTGTTGTGAAGCAGATCTCCAGACCTTTTTTATTTTGCACATCTCAAACTGTATCTCCATCAAACTACTCCCTTTTTCCCATTCTCTGAGCCCCCGGTAACCACCCTCTTGCTTTCTGTTTCTATGAATTTGACTACCCTAGATACCACCTATGAGTGGAATCATACATTATTTGTCTTTTGTGATTGGCTTATTTCACTCAGTGCAGTGTTCTTAAGATTCATCCATGTTGTGGCATGTGACAGGATTTTCTTCCTTTTTAATACTGAGTAATATCCTATTACGTGTATGTCATATTTTGTTTATGCATTCTGCCAGTGAATATTTGGATTCCTTCCGCCTCCTGACTACTGCAGATAGATGTGATATGCTCCTATGTGTGTAAAGGGTTTAGAAATATCTTAACAAGGAGACAGGCCAGGCACAGCAAGAAGAAACTCAGAAAAGAAAAAAAAAAAAAAGAGGAAAAGAAGGGTTAAATATGTGTGTGTGTGTGTGTGTGTATGTGTGTGTGTGTGTGTGTATGTATGTAAGGGGGTAGGTGGGTAAGTGACATAAAATGGCCAACCAGTTGCCTTCAGAAAATAATTCTGAATTAGAGATAAATAAAATTATCTAAATTTGAGATAAATAAAATGATCTGTATTTTGTCAATTATGGTCCCATCTTTTTTTTTTTTTTTTTAAGCAGAAGTGTTTATTAAAGTTTTCTACAACACACATAGAGAATGTCAGATACATAATGAAACTTCAGAGTAACTGGAAATTCACGGCCAAATGGCTGGTTCTCACGCGGCCTGTGTGTCAGGGCCGTGGTCAGCACTGAAGACACTGACACCACAGTTGAAACTGGCCCCAACACTAGGGGTCTGGGGTCTAGTCCCACTGCTATCACTCTCCTCAGTCATTGGTCTATTGGTGCATAAAGAGTAAAGTTTGGACTAAGTGTTCTCTAAGCTCTATTCTAGCTCTCCATTTTTATTTTTGTACATCAATGGTTTTGAAAAGACATTGTAAGAAGGCAAATAATGACCCAAATTTGAATAGTTCCCTTTGGAATCTAGGCCCAGAAGAAACAGAATAACTTTGGTATAGTAACAAAACCCTTGGATGGGCAATAAGACAAAATCCAAGAGAAGACTAACACACATTTTCTAATGATCACATTGCATTAATCTGGGCAGAGGGAGGTGATCGTCTCTTCTAAGTAGGTAAGAAAACAATTACATCACATCTTACAGAAATAATCATGGTCTGACTTGAAGAAACTCCAAATTTCCCCAATTCCTACTTTTTCAGTATCCCATTCCCTTTGGGATAAACCGAAAAGACTATTCAGTTGCGAAAATACCACCTTCTTACTTTTCTTTTTCCTTAACGGCTGTGGACATAACGTGATGTTCGGTTTGCCAAGGTTGTGGGCCTCATGACATGAGGCAATTATCTTAATTACTTGTCTTGAAAGTATATCTAGGACTTTATGCCATATTCTGGAAACACAGTTAAGTATTTTTTCCTTCTCTAAAAACCAAGTTGAACGCATAGACGTATGCATAGATTTACAGTCCCTTGAATCTCCAGGGTGTTGGAAAATGTCTGAAATCTCTTTAAAGAGCATATTAACATGTATCCAAAAAGTTAGACTGTAATACTATTTAACCGCTCCATTTTTCCATTATGGGTCTGTCAGCAGGAATATGTTGCCCTATAGTACATGACAAGTGAAAACGCTGGTAACATTGTTTTTCATAGACAGAAAAAATACCAAAGAAGCAATTTCTTAGCTAAAATGTCACCTGTTAGATGTATAGGGCTCACTGTATTTTGTTGCCCTGGTAACAGATGGTGTAAAATGACTCCTTTGCACTGCTCCATCAGAGTGATTGCATCCTGTTTTTTCCATCATTTTACAAGAGGCTGTTTTCATTCTCCCTTCCTGACCATATTAAGTGTAAAGAGATTGAATTACTGTGCTGTACCCTCTCCATCCGATGTGGATTTAAGAGTTGATATTGATGTACTGAGAACTGTATGCTTCTTCAAGAAAAAAAAAAAAAAAAGCTACAAATTATAATGAATTTGACTTTTATGTATCGACCATTCAAGAGTTGAAGTAGGGTTTCTGCACCCAAGGGATAGACATGGCCTGATCAGCATTTTTCACTCGAACGAATCCAATTGATAAAGCAATATACTCAGTGTCACTTTGCTTGATCTCCAGGTTTAACAATAGTCATGCTAAAAGTAGATACATTACTCTATAAATTTTACCCATAAAAAAAATGTGCTAGCCATAGCTTTCTACGGCTGCACCTCCTTCCAGCTTTTTACTGAGCAGGGCAAAAAGAGGCCCGTTCCCAAATTGTGCTGAGACCGTGCAAGTGTGGGTAATGTGTATGGAGGTAGGAATTCATGACAACCAGGAGCCAGATACCTCTTTACTTCCTTGCCTCCCAAATACCGAATCGGAGAGTACTTCCTGTGAAACCGGCTCCTTGCTCTCTCTTAACTGGAAAATTACTCCCCGAAGCGACACCCTTCTTTATAATTACTCAACTGTTTCAGTCTGTCACTACGAACAACTTAATGCCTAAAATCCATTTGGCTGAAAATTTCTTTTGTTCCAGATTTAAAATAAGGGAGTGATTTTCTGAAGCAAGGGTTTTCATTAATGTCCTTCGGGTAATTTAATTTTTTGGCCATCGCTGTATAATACTTGTCATTCTGTTACGTGTTTTTGTTTTGTTTTGTTTTTCTTAGAATTGTATACGCAAGACAAATGAGAGAGCGTTGGGGGGGGGGGGAATGAAGAGAGGAGAGAACATTTGGAAAGAATGGGAAATCCCCCTACCCCGCTCTGGGGGCCAAGGAGGGGTGTCAAATTTTCTGTCTTATTTACTGAACACATCATAGGAAAATGATCCCTAGTTAACCGCGTTTTTTGAATGATAACACCCTTTCAGAATTTTATTAAAAAGACTGTTTTTGAAGTCCAGCTGCTTGACCACAATTTGGAGAGGCAAGGGATTCTGCCTGCACTGCCAATTTGGATAACTGTGTATTTAGGCTTTTCAAGTGACTTCAGCCATGGTGATGAATGATCATTTCCCTTTATACGGGAAACATTGCAAACATTTAAATAGCTAACTAATGACCTTTTTATTGTTTAATTATTCTTAATATGTGTACAACAGGAAACTCTGGTATTGATTTGCTCTCTGGTATATTGGCTATCGAGGGTTCTTTGTTTTAAATCAGTCTGTTTCTCTGTTTCTCTCTCTCTCTCTCTCTCTCTCTCTTTCTCTCTATCTTCTACAGCCTCTTGACCCAATTTCTTAAAGTGCTTACATTCCAGAAATTGACTAATGTGAGGTGCTCTGGTCCCAAAAGTTCCTCAAAGGAAACCCAGCCCAGCTTGTACACCTTCATTTGCAATGACATCTTCCCGTCACCACAACTGCATGTTCTTTTTCACTGTGAATTTCTGCCATGGAGTTAACACCCTAACTAACAGCCTTGGTTCTCTAAGTGCGATCTCCCGGCCAGCAACATCAGCATCTCTTGGGAATTAGTTAGAAATGCAAATGAGCAGACCCACCCCAGAGCTATGGAACCAAAAATTCTGGAGAAGGAGTCTCGCCTTTTGTGTTTTAAAAGGTCCTCCAGGGGATTCTGATGCTCATTCTCTGGGGACAACTGTTCTGAGCCTCAGTTTGTTCACAGTTAGCCCATTCTGGAGATCAGATGTATATCACATCCGCAGTCATGGGTGAAACCAACTAATTTTAAGTGATAAAGCTATGACCGGTGGCTTTGGTGACCTGTTTGCCTCACTCCCGTACCCCCCGCCCCGGGGTTTATTTGTTCTTATCTCAGGAATCTGTACAGAGTTTAGAGGGAAGAACATTTCAAAGCATCTTTACGCAAGACCAACCATGCCTTTCATGTAGGAGGAACTGATGGGAAAATACTATTAGAATCAGCTTCAAGACTGGAGTTCTACTCATGGCTTGCTGCTGACTCTTTCTGTGGCTCAAGCAGCCTGTCTCCTCATTTGCAAATGGGAATAAAACTGTGTAAGGCATGGAGTCATCATGAGAGATCGGATGATAGCTGAGGGTATGCTTTTTAAATTATAAAGAGCTACACAAATACAAGATGATACTCTTAATAATATAATCACTTTTTATCTTTAACGATAGCTTTAGAGTAATTACGGAGGATTTAGATAATGAACTACTGCTGACACCAAATGTCTGTTTCTGCTCTGTTTGCTCCTGGAGAATTGCTGGAGAAATCGGGAACTTTTTGCTTAAGAGTTTTTTCCTCTCATTCTCTCTCTGTCTTTTTTTCTTCCTCTGTTTGGGCTCCCAGACTCACCGTATAAATAGCGTGGTACATAATACCACCTGCTTGGAAGATGGCATGAAAGAGCAGCTCTCATTTTGTGCTCAATCACAGAACCAGTCCCTCACCCATATTTTAAGAAAGATAAGAGAGCTGCCAGGCATAAGTGCCTTGTAAATATATTTCCTTTGCAGGATTACAGGACATGGAAAAACTGACAACCGTAGATAGTCCTTTTTGAAAAGTGTCATATCTTCCTGGGCTGGGGTAATCGAGTGAGAAGTTTTGGGGTGATTAGGACACTAAGATCAAAGAATTATACATGTGTGGACGGAACTCACAAGCCTTCCCTCTAGAACTCTCCCCTCCCCCGCAACATACACACATCAGAGACTGAAAGATTTGGAGAAGCAATATCCAGTAGCAAATAATGTAAGCCACATATGTGATGTAAATTTCCCTTGTAGCCACATTGAAAAGTATTAAACTCTAAGCGAAATTAATTTTAAGAACATATTTTCACTTAACCCAATGTATCCAAAATATTCTTTTCACATCGATCAGTGTAAACCTGAATGAAATTGCTTAGATTCTCTCTGTCATACTAAATTCTGAGATCTCGTGTGTAGGTATGTATTTGGTATGGAAGAGCACCTCTCCATTTAGACTAGCTGCATTTCAAGTGCTCATGGAGTGTGGCTACTGTATTGGACAACGGAGCCTTAGAGAATCTTAGTTTTAAAATGCAGATTAGTAAAACATCAACAGTCTTAATGGAAAAGTTGAACCCCCGTCAGGGTGTGTTTGAGCAGGCACTCCTGCTGTTTGGGCGCCCTTCCTTCTCTCCCACTTTGTTCCTTTCCCCCTCTTCTCCTGCCCCAATATGCACGCGTGTGCGTGCTCACACACACACACACACACACACTCTCTCTCTCTCTCTCTCTCTCGTACTCACATGCATATAGACTCACACACACTCTCACACGTGCACCACACTCTCACACACAGACAGACACACGTACTCCCTCACCGTGCCCTTATGGGGCACAACCATTGGGCTGAACTTCTCTTCTCCCTCCTGCTCCCAGTGCATTACTTTGCCTTTCTGAGACGAGGGAGACTCCCCTGTCCTTCTGCCCTGGCCCCAGAAGCGATAATGCAGCTGAGGTACTGTACTCACACAGAGTTGTTCTCCTATCCTCTTGAGAAGCAAAAGACCGAATACCGTCGCTTTTTCACAGGCCCAGCACTATATTTATTTGCCCTTTCCCTGATCTTGTTAAGGCAAAAGAGGAAGGGAAAAAGAAAGAAGGTGAAAAAGAGACCAAAAAATAATTAGACCATCTCCCCACATCAGTCTTGACCTTGGTAGACCTGAAAGACTGCTTACAGAGACAAACCTCCTTCAGCCTCCCGAACTATAAATAATGTTCGTGGTTTGAAAACATAACATTTTCTAGGGAATCCTGGTAAAATTAAGAGGTAATTTAAACCAAGTCACCAAGAGCCATTCAAAATGTTATGAGTCTTAAAAATTAGTATGTGTTAATTTTACAGAAAATGCTTAAAAATAAAAATACCTATGCCTCCAACATGGTGTTTAAAAAAAAAAATTTAGTTTTCCATGAGTTGAATCTGTTTGGGGACAGATAATAAGCGTATTGGGTAGGCGCTATGCCACCATTACAACCCAATGCCTCCCCCCCGCCAACTCCATGTCTAGAAAACATCCTCCTGAGTTGTCCTGACAGGGTCCCTCTCTGGTCATCTGCCCTGCCACCCTCGTCTATACCTGCACATGCAGTACCCCACATGGGGACGGTGCTGGCTCATTTAGCCCTGTCAATTTGATACAACTGGATAAAATTTTATAGTGTGCTCTGATTGTAAATATGCCTCCTTTCTTTCCTTTCTATATGCCTGGGAAGACTGGGAGGGCCATTACATCTTAATTGGGTAATTTCTTTTTCAGATTTCCAAAGGCAGGGTCTCTAGTGCCAGCTGGTGTTAAAACGTTGGCAATTCCAAGAGGACCCGGGACCTCGTTCATGGACTGAAATCTTCTAGGATCTTGAAACAGTTCTGCTTGTTTTAAAACAGAGATGTGGGTCTATCCTGTCAGCCTGTTTGAAGAGAAAAATATTTGGTTCCAAAGGTCTCTTTTATTCCCATTCTCTCTCTCTCTCTCTTTTCCCCTCCTGATTCATGCACACACTGCAGTCTTAGAGATTTTAACAAACTTCAAAACCATGTGTTTACATACCAAGTAAATTTATACTAGTTCATTTGCAGTTTGCAAAATGTGTTTGGATTGTAGGTGTAAATGCAAACACACGCACACACAACACACACACCCCTTAAAGCTCAAAGGAAAGGGGTCATTTCTTTGCGCCCATAAATTGCACCAATTAATTGTACAATACGCTGCTGCCATTTTGCAGAGGAGCGTTGAAACAAAATGAAGCGGGGCAGATTTCATTTAGAAGAAAAGCCTCAATGTAAAAATGTAAAGGAAGTAAGCTTTGCTCAAAGTATTATGAACCAAACCAAAACAGAAAAAAAAAAAAAAAGGAATAAAGGAAGTCTTGCAAGGAGGAGAGGGAGGGAGGCGGAGATAGGAAATAGCAGTGGGCGCCATTCCCACCACTACAGAGAATCCGCGCAGCAAATTGCCGTGCTTTAAGGAGAAGTAGCAATCAGCACCGATTGAAATATCTCTGAATGCAGTTATAATGACATTCCTCTTCTCCCTCTTGTGTCTGGCACGATAGGCCATCATCAGAAATGTGCACCATCATGCAAGGTACACTTTTTAAAGAGAGGAAGACCCCCGCTTATGATCCTAAGACCAAGAGTGTCCTATGTGTGTGAGGCCTGGACCCCGAGTCACCCAGGGTCCGGTGCTCAGAAGGGCCCCACACTTGATTAAATGCTCTGATGTCACCATCTTGAGATGGAAAGTCTTAATTTTTAACAAGGGGCTGCACATTTTTATTTTACCCTGGGCCCCCTGGGCCCCAGGAATTATGTAGCCAGTTCTAGATGTGTTGTCTAGCCAGTATACAGCTATCCGGTCAAAGGATGTCCAGTTAAAGAAATATATCATCCGCCACTTCCATCAACTGGGTAATCAGTCGATGAGAAAATGCAAACAACAAAGACAACATTGTCCTGTTTGGTGAGGATAGTCCTGCCTCAGTCCATGCTGGTTACCAAAAGAACTGTGGCTGTTCAAAAAGCAGTCAGTGGCCCCGAGCCCCAGCTTTGCATCAAAGGTCCACCAGGACTGTCCTTGATTCCTCTATTGATTGGGTTGAGCTCCATAGCACCCCGTGCCATGTCACATCAAACATGACTTGATATGACAAGACATAACATGACCTGGTGAAAACAGGGGGAGAGTTGGACAGAAGCGTCTTTTTGTTTAACATGCCAAGGAGGATGTGAGACAAATCTAGAAGAGCAGAGGTGATCATAATAAAATAATGCTGCTAAATTATAAATGATAGTCTGTGCTTCCCGGGTCCTTTTCATCCATTGCTATCAAGGCACCATGGACTTGGTTAAGCCATCTTGCATTTTCTTGGCAGGTTCTTGTTGCAACACGCTTTGACGTGAGTGGGTCATGGTTAAGTCTTCCTTATTCAATAATGACATGGGTCCATCCCTGGTAGATAGCTGTTTAAGGGAAATAGTGGACAATAGCTTTAAAAAGGATGTTGAGAAAATTGGCAAAGGCTAAAATATGCAGAAGCCGTCAGAAGGTTTCTTTTGGTGAATGGGGGAAAGGAGCCCCTTCTAAAATGGTTGTTGCTGGGTGACTTGAAGCAAAGAGCAAATGACTTAGGGGAAGGAAGCTAATGTGTTAGGATCTTGTCACCTCAGATTTAAAGGGCAATACTTGCCACAAGGATTTGTCACTAGTGTGATTGTATAAAGGAAAAGTGCTTTAAGGATAGCCAGTTCTGGTTAGCACTACCCTGTGCTCCCTGACAGTCCATTGCAAGCCAGCAAATATAAGCTCAGGATTCAGTCTCCTTTCAATCAGGCTTAAGTAAGTCAGTGATCTTTAATCCCATTAAAACCTATTGAAAGGAGATTTAAGAAAACTATGGACCCCTGAGATGTCCTATCATCCCAGGTTCCTAGTTGGGTCAGAATGGCTCTGCCCAATAGGCCACACACATGATCCCCTGGGAAGATGCTGATGAAATTTCATGGAGGAGAGGGCCTAGCACTATGGGTTCTTGGTGTTCCAAGACCACACACCTTCCTGTCACACAAGGAGGAAGATGGAGCTCATTCAATACCTGCATTTCACTAGACCTGAGACCTCTCTGATAACCTAAACTCACACTCTGATTACCTGTGTTCACATCTCAGCTTGACACTTGCTCAACTAGTATAACTTTGGATGAGTGATTTAAGTAACTCTTCTGTGACTCAGTTTCATTGTGATGATGATATATACCTATTCAGTGGTTAGTGTCAGGATTCAATAGAAGCAAATATGTGTTCAGTATTCAGAAGAATGCCTGGCACATACCAAACAATTAATAAGAACGTTTAATAAATCTTCGGTATTCCCTTAGCAGACCAACAGTGTTGAATATTAGACATTGGTATTTCCAGTCACAAAATCAGATGAGTGGTCTCATGGTCAACAGTCTTATTTTTACAAGACAACATTTAAAGAATCGCTTTTCTCTGCCAATACTTCCTCTTTAGATATTATATTGTTTAGGTTCCCTGATCTTTCTAGAAGCTGGGCATCTTATCAAAACTTGGAGATTAACAGATCTAATGTTTTACTGGTAAGCCAAGGTGACAAAATGCAAAATGGTCCAATGGACAGTATATTTACTAGAAAACCTTGGATAGGTAACTGGGGTAATAGTGTGCTCCTGTCATACTCAAGTTCATTCCACCTATAGTCAGGATGTAGATGATGATGTTTTTTAAGTTGACACAGGTTACCTAAATGTTTACCAGCTCTTCTCTTTTGGTCTTACCAATAAATAAAAAATAAATAGATAAATATTGAAATTAAAAACCCAGATTCTCTAGTTCCATGAAGTCACAGAAACAAAGTAAGAAACTAACTCAGTTTTTTTCCACAGTAGGGAGAAAAAAAGAACTATGAAGAAGGAAGTGGAGTTTTAAACTCATGTAAGCCTTTGGAACATTGCCTTCTTTATATTACCAGTGACACCTCTAGAGCTTACAAGAAAAGAGATGAGTGGAAAGTAAATACCTTTGACAATGGAGCTGAGAGAACATTAAATGTTCTATTTGTAGCCTGTTATGTGAAAAACCCACCTTAATCTCCTGAAAGGTGGCCCTTTCATCCAGTATCCTATCTTAGGTTTTGAAATGTATTGTCTCCATGGCTTTCCAGCAAAATTTAAGACTGCCTTAACATTTTTGGAATGAATTTAAAAATTAAACTCCTTCGGGTTGCCTTGTCACACGCAGTTAAACGTAGAGGTCACTTTGGCAAAACTAAAAGGCCACTTGACATTAGTGTCACACAGACTGTCCTCCTTGCCCACCATGGGCCTTTGGATGAGTCATTTCACTGCCCCAAGCCTCCCTTTCTCCATCTGAGGACTGGAAAATGCTCTCGGGATTACGGTGAAGAGAGAAACAACACATAGAGCATATAATGCAGAGGCACAACAGTAGTAAACAGTAAACACTAAGTTGTTATTGCTACCATGGCCACTATCACCAACACTCTTGTTATTATCATTCCGTCATCATCGTCCTTATTCTCATCATCATCATTGTAGGTCCGGGCTGGTCACTCCACAGCATCTTAGCTGATCCAGTCAATGTTTTTTAAAGGACTGGTAGTCTAAAGTAGGATCAATACAATAAACATATGCAATATATTAGTGGTGTCGTTCGTTATCTAAGAGTTTCCATTAGGAAAGGGGTGGGCAGGGGGAGAAGCCGGGAGCCCGCCTGGCATGTGTGTTCACTTAGGCTAAGTGCTAATGCACTGGCATTGGCAGCAGGAGTGGTGGACCTGCCAACCTTGTGGGGTTTCTAAAAGGAAGAGTTGGCATAAGGGGAATTCAGATAGAGATGGGGATGCAAATAACCTTACAGCAAGCATTGTGGCTGCTCCTAGGCACTTGGTTTATTTATAGTTCAAAGCTGGTCTGAAAGGCAATAAGAAAATGATTTAATGGTACCTCCTCAGCCTGAAGCAGGGCTTGCTTTTTCACCTGGAGAGAGCTTTGGACAAAATCCCAGTCGGCCTAATAGCAAAGCCATGCCAAGGGAGTGTCACGAGGGATCGGGTCCTCACCAGGAAGCTGCTGCCCTGAATGGCAGCCTGTGTGCCTTTGTTTGCTTTTTCTTGTTTTTTTTTTTTTTTCTTTTTTCTTTATTTCTCACTGAGATGTCAAGGCTGCCTGGCCCCTTGGGGAAAGCCCGTGTTTTGTGAACCATCTTGTGCCTTAGCTATTTGGATAGGATCCAGGAAAATGCGAACCACAGTGACTAAAGTGTTGGGCTAGAACCTAGGAGAAAGGACTCAAGAGAGGGTTAATTAGGCAGTCAGGGAAAGCTGAGGGTATTTGAACAAAGGTCTTCAAGTACACCCAGTGGGATCCCACAGAGAATAAAAAGCAGTTATGTGCTGTCTCTAAGGAGAACAGAGTGAGAGGGACTAAACTCCAGGCAAAGAAGCCCAAAGCCATCCTTTTGGGTTCACAGCCTACTGTGCATTCCCTTCCCAACAGGCTTGCTGCTAAGCTGTCTTTTTATGCAAAAGTGGGGAACAAAGCAAAGGGTTTCTCCCCACTTAGCCTCTGAGAAATGGTAGACAATGAGCATCAGTGAAGAGCTGGCCCATGAAAATCTCCAAAACTCTCTTCTTCCAGCCCTAAAAGGGATTCCATTTTTATCACCTTCACAACAACCTTTGCCTTTCTCTCACCCAAAGTAGACCCATGTTTAAGTCTGCAAGGATTAATGAAGTGATATAAAATGAGGCCACACAAGCATTAGATAATGGGTCTAAGCTTCTTTAATACCAACTTTGACATGCACCTGCCTTACTAATTTCTATCTGTGTTTGTAGAAGCCAGAGTTGTTCTGAGAGTCATCTCATGGCATGATCTCTCTATCCTGAGCTGACCACGGCAATCGCAGTCTATATGTAGCAAGAGTGAGTTTCTCTACGTGGTGGTAACATGAGACAGGCCTTTGCAGCTACAGTAGAGCTCAATCTGACCTTTTCCTAAGGTGGTGGACAGAAAGAAATCACCTTCAACCAGATTCTAACTCACTTACCTAGATATTTCTTCATTAAATATCACTGTCTATAAATCAAAATGGTGACTCCCGAGTCCTCAGATGTGAAGGCCAATTGTGAAGCCAGTGAAATTTATTTTATACCCTGCCACTTATCCCTGGCAACCATCTTCTCCCTTCTTCTCCACCGGCTCCCAGTCCTGCCAAATCAAAGTAAATCAAATAATCACACAGTTATGGGAGATAGTCGATCTTCAACCAAACCCACGCTACTTGAGTATGCCTTCAAGAACTGAATCAATATATTCGTTGTAATGGACTTGATAACAGAACTTATCTAGCTTGAGTTAAAAATCTCTTATCATGATGTCTTTTACTCCCCAAGTATTGGAGAAGTTATGGGGGAATGGGTAAAACAAACAGCCCCCACCTTTTTTTTTTTTTTTAAGAAACTTGAAAAAACATTTGTGGTATTATTCCATCTTTGTGAATAGGAAGAAAAATGGCCTGTCTCCAGTGTATGGTGCCAGGAGACATGGTAGAAGATGAAGTCACAGAAATAGACATTGAGGGATATTATCTGTTGTGCCAGGAAATTTGTATCTTATTCTACATTTACTGAGGAGTCGATGGAAAACTTTCAACATGGTCATGATATGACTAGGTTTGGTGGCTTCTTGTTTTTAAATTTTAATTTTTGGTTTTTTGGCTTGGAGATATTATTATTTGTTTCTTTTGGTTTGTGTCCAAAGTGTGCAGGATGGACTAAATTGAGAGACATTTTATGGGAGGAAGATCGATTATCAGCAATAAAACATAATGGTAAGTGGTGGCAAAGGGCTAAGCTAAGGCATACAAATTAGGAAGACAAGGTGGAGAACATTTTGAAAGATACTTGAAAGGTACAACTGGCATAACTTGCAACACCTTGGTATTTGTGCATTCACAACAGGGAGTAGCTCAGGATATCTGAGTTTCCCACCTTGTTACAAAAAAAAAAAAAAAAATTGCAAAGTACAGAGAAAAAAACTCTGAAGGCTGGCAAATGCAAATGAGTTGCCAAAATTTAATGAAGAAAAAAAGAATTATTCTTGGAGACTCTAAGCTCTGCATCTTGCTTCGAGACCTGGAAAGGTACTTGAAGAAATAATCAAACTATCTTCTCGGAGAAAATAAAGATCCTGAGCTGCCATCACAACAACTTAGGGAAGATCAGATTGTCCAGACCAACCTCATTTCCTTCCACCTGCAGGGACACCCCAGAGTGATAAGGAGAAAGCAATGGTTGTGATCTCCCTGGATTTCAGCTAGAGTTCTGATTCCGATTTCATCTTATATGACATTCTTATTAACAAGTCAAAGAGATATAGGCTAGCTCCAAGGTTGTACTCCAAAGAGGATTACAAGGGGCCAATGTGAAAGGTACAACAACAACAACAATCAGAGGAACTCCACTGTGGTCAATCTGGTTAATATCTTTGCTAGGAGCCATGGAGGAGAATGCCAACCTTTGCTTCTTTGTTTGGAAGGAGCTGCTAATATAATTTCAGATTGATGATGATGAGTGAGGGAAATGTTCTTTCTCCTTAAACATGGTGGAAATGGTAAAGGGTGGGGACCTCAATGTGGGAGAAAGATACAAAATGGAGAGAAGCAGATGAGGCCATGCGAGTAAGTAAGCAGCAAAGGTTATCACTAACATACACGTGGAAGTTAGCTGAATTTCCATGCTAAATTCAGAATCTTCTGATTCTTCAAAACCTTCTTCCACCACCTTCATAAGACTTCATGTCAAAGTTTAAAATAGGCTTAAAATATTTGAGACAACCCCATTTGAGTTACTTGATAGTACTTGCATATGGGGGAAAATTACTTGTTTAAGAAACAAATTTTCCTTCTTCTTCATATATATAAGGGGAAGAATGGTAGGATTCTAGACACAGAATACGAGTTGACTATTGGATGTGGGATTCGCTTAGTGTGTCCATATGTTAAGTAACCTGCTTGGAATGACTCTAAGGGGGCTCACTGAGAGGGTGATCCTAAAAAGTACCAGCCCTAATTGCTGAATGATACCTAAATTTCACCATTACAAAAGGGAACTAAAATGAATTTAACTACTTCTGTCAACCAAGCACTCCGCATGGCCTGTCATGTGTAACTTCTTTAAACCACCCTGCATGGAGGCACTATCATCTTTATCACACAGCCCTGGAACTCTGGGGCTCAGAGAGGCCAAGTCACTTACTCCAAGTCACACAGTTCATCAGTAGTAGGGCCAGTACTTAGAGCGAGGGCCGTCAGCTTCAGAATCTGTGTTGTTTCTGTTATACCACATTAAACGTCCAGTCTTTGGGATTATTGTTTTCTCATACCCTTGAGAAAACAGACATTTCTAATTGTGGCTGATTCACTTTTGTGTGAATAATTTTCAGAATCATCTCAGTATCTCGATGGGGAAAGGGCTGTTGTAAAGAGGGTGAGAGGCCAACAACTGGGAAGCGTGTGAGAGTATCACCTCCAAATGTAGGATAGGAGGCAGTTCAGGAAACTGATAGGCGCAAAGACAAAGTCCTTAAAGCTGTGCCTTGGCTGAGCACCTGTGGCTCCTCCTAGAAGAGAGAATAATAGAAATGGGTGCAAATTCCAGTAACTGGGAAAACTCAAGAGCCCCCTACCCAACATACACACGTACACGTATACTCATACACACAACACCCCAGACTTCACACGCAGATGCACATACTTAGAATAGATTCGGTTAATAACGGCCTTCACGCAGCGAACCTTACACATCCCCCATGTTCCCTCACTGGTTCACTCACTGGTCTGGAGTGACGAATTTTCTATACGCAGAGTCCCTCAGCTGCTTGGGGCTAACCGTACACTCAGTCCTGGGGCTTCTGACTGCAGTGAGCAAGTCTTGACTCCTGGGGACGCTACATGTTTATAGTTTAGGTTCATACCTGTCTGAAACCATGGGTTTGGTAGAGTACTTTCCATTGGGGACCTTTTAGCTCTTTTAGTCCGCGTGTTGTTTGCTAGCTTAAGATAGAGGCTCAAACTAGAAACTGGAAAGAAATGTTGTAGAGGACATTTGCTATTTTGGGTTTTCCAAATCCGTTCACTCTTCTCTTTTCACTGGTAACAGCAGGCTGACTTTGACCTCACTTGGGCATTGCCCCCTCCCCTTTCGTAGAAGGATAGACAAGTTTGGTTACAGAAAGATTTCCTTGATCCTAGCTGATATTTTTACTTGTGAGGATGTGACCCAATTTACACAAATGATATCTGAAGAGGTGTTCACCTAGGGTCTCAGGGAGAGAAGTTTCCATATGCTTTAGACAAAACTACAAGCAGAGGCTGCCATTCAATCAGGATGGTGTGTGAATTCTCGAACTAGCGTGGTCATCTCCCTTACCATAATGGATGTACAGCCCAAGGACAGACGAAATGCACAAAGAAGGACAAAATAGCCAAATAGAGAAAAATGAAGCACAGGGAAAAAGAGGCCTCACGGCGGCGGGGATCTTGGCATGGGATTATAGCAGAAGCCATATGTGTGCTTAGCCATTATACATTTAAGTCAGTTTGGATTAAGTTTTGTGTCACTTGCAACATAAACACCTCAACAAGAGCTAACTGTACTTTTTGTTGTCGTATCGGCAAAAATGACCCCTCAGTGTGGTTGACTGGTCAAATCTAACCTCAGGTTCACAAGATCGCATAATCGGTAAGTACATCTCAGAGACATCTGTGCACGGAGCAAAGTGGAGAGTGTTCGTGTCAGGACAGGGACTAATTCTCCATAAAACACAAAACCTAGTTAGAGGGAAGGGGAATAAACCACTAGAATAAACTAAAGGCAGATAGGCCAGGTGATGCAACATATTCCCAAGGATGTGGTACAGAACAAAAGCTACAGTTTGGGGGAGTTGAGAGGTAGGGAAAGTCCCTTTGATACGGGGTTATTAGGAAATATTGGGGGGAAAGTGAGATTTGAGCCAGCTCTTCAAAATACAAACTATTTGGTACTATAGTGCAGATCAGTATCCATCTGGATTCTATCTACTATTTCAGAAAACCAGGTGGGAACCTCTGAGATGCCTGGGTTTAACAGTTTCAAACAGGCGGGAACATACTCTCCATTCTAAATGTTTCTGCATGGAGGCCTTTATCTAGAGCCATGTTCTCAGCATGTGGTTTCTGGCTAGCAGCACCATCACGCCTTGTGATTCGGGTGGTGTGAGATGCAGAAGCCACGGAAAAAGCCTAACTCTCTACCCCTTTCCCTTTCCTCTCCCTGTGTCTGCCTGGGTGGAGAACTCACGCACTCCCCACCATGCAGTCGGGGCCTGACAGAGGCCCCAGTCTGCCTCTGGCTGGTGAAGACGGCTGTCCCACTCAGAGCTAAAATACCACAAGGCCCACATCGCCACAGAGCCAATGTGCCACACTCCGATCCGGCTTCTACCACGCACAACGCTAGTATTTTGATCTCCAGCTGTCTGCCTCATATCTGTTTCTTAATTGGTTCCAAACTCGGGCGGGGAAGAAGAGCAGCATTTGTTGGCCTTCTAAAACATCACCAGTCTGTACGCCTATCTTTTCCTTTTATTGTTCTTTTGGGAATATACTAATGTAAAGTAGACAGGGCAGGAAATCAGGCAGCCCCTTCTCCACCCAGGGGGTTTCTTAATTGTTCTTAGTAACATTGGTACCAGATGCCAGACAGAAGCTGCAGCCATGTACTTCCTCCTCGGTTGTCCTAGAATCAGAGTTATAAATTAGTTGCGTCGTTGCCCTTTAAAAGAAGAGGAAAGTATGAAATGATCATAGTCAAGGTCATTGTTGTGCATCCAGTGAAATCTGTAAGCCAGCTGTGAAGATTCTTCTTTAGCAAACCGGCATAGAGCCTAATACAGCTCTGTAGACAGACACTGGCCGACTTTCTAGATCTTCAGATTAAACTTTTCCCCTAAGCAACTCTTTCCTCTTTGCCACTGTTAACTTGTTAGGCCAAAAATAGCTAGCTGTATTATGAACTAAAAGAGAACAATCGTGATCACAGTGTTTAGATAGGCGATAGGTGAGGATGGAAAGCCAACCAAATTGTTGACTCTGGAATTTGGAGGAAAGTCCCCCAAAGGAGCCTAGTGCCTACTACTTGCAGAAACACTGTGAATGAAGCCCTATGGTGGTGACTCTTCTTGTATCATTCACAGTGACTCTAGGAGTTGGAATTCCCATTACCTATCTTTTACAGCTGAGGGCACAGAGGTTTTCAGAAGTTCAGGTAATTTCCCCAAGGTAAAGCTAATAGAAGTGGTGGGGCTAGGATTTAAATCCGATGTGGAAAGCCCAGGCTCTCAGCCTGTGTCCTAGACACCAGTCTCTTCTCTCTGCACCTCTGTTTGACCTGTCCTCTACCAACATTCTTGTAACTTCACTTTGGAATCCAGGCATGCTGAAGATGCCCAATTCTGTGTATTTTCACAAGGTATCCACCTTAAACCCCATAACAACTGTGTCGTTTGAGTCATAGTATCATCTCAATTAGGCAGATAAGCAAACTGAGACTTCTGGAATGAGAGTCATACAACTTCATGCCGAACTATGCCACTAATAAAGCTTCCGAGTTGATGTGTGAAAGCCATTCTTAACCTGAGTCCAGATTTGATAAATTCTGTTAAATAGCAGTCTTCGGTGACAGGATTCTTTACCCATAGCATCTCAGCCCAGCCAATCCCATTGGGGGTGGCTGGCAGGGTCCATGTGAGGATACAGCCTCGTGTAGCTTTGTCCAGGGCACTGATGCTCCTTGAACGTCCAGTTTACCTGCCTTACCAGTAGGAATAGTCATTTGTTTTCTCCAGATCCTAGAGAACTCTTCAGATTCCTATTTCAGACAGAACAGGGATACTTAGCACAGCGGTAGCATTTCTGCGTATGGCACGTAGCCCTTTTGAATTTTGAATGGAAAAACCGGCATCGTTGTCAAATCTCCCCATTCTGAAGATAAGCAAAGGCTGAAAGGAGAGACTCTCAACCGAGCACCTTGGGCATTTATCACCTCATCTGCAGGAATCTTCAAGACACATCTCCAGCTCTTGGTGCTCGGGCACACTCAGTGTTAACACGCAGTAACTGGCTCTGTGGGCGTAGAAACTTTACTGTCCCATTGAAAAGTAATGCAGATATTGGGTTATAAGCCAAAGCTGGGCTTGCCAGCCATAAAATGGACCCTGCTTAGTTTGGCTACTCGAAGGGTAAAAAGTGCCATTTGGAGCAACAGTTATTTTTGGCCAGGCTTTGCATGGAGGTATTCAACATAATTGTGCTAAGTAGTGTGAAACGGAAACCTACTTCGAGGCTAATATTGAATATTACCTGGGAAACTAGGGGGAAGGCAGGAATATAATTTTCCATGCTTTTTTTGTTGTTCATCTAAAAATAAAAGTCTCATTAAAGAGAGTTTTAAATGAGTTTTATTTCTCCATTTTTCTCACAATTAATTTTTGGGCAGCCCAGTTACAATTTACGATTTCTGTTGCTTTTCCACGGAGCAGGAAGGCCTGGACTGCATGGAGAACGGCAGAGGGCAGTGCTGAGCTGAAACTGATGCTCGAGGCTGGCTTCTGGCTATAAAATTGTGCTTGTTATTAAATGAAATCTTAAGGCTAACTCAGCCACAGAGGAAATTAAACTGCTAATTATGTGTGTATAAACCACTAAAAATGGGACCATTTGTTGCTCAAGATTTTAGAAACACCCACCTCTTCTTGGTTTTAAAATCAGTAATTCTGCCTGGTGATAGTACTTATTAATTATTTTATAGAATTAAAATATCTTTTGGAGTTATCTGTTTGGAGATCCCTGGCCCCTTCTAAGTAAATAAATAAAAGATTGGTGGTGTCCATTTAGTTTTTTGGATTTGGGGATTTTTTTTTTTTTTTTTTTTTTTTTTTTTTTTTTTGTTTCCAAATCATCCACATCACCGTCTTTATAAAATCTGAGTCACCCCAGTTTGAGCCATATAGAGCTGAGTCCTAGCGGACTGAGACAAGATGACTACATTATTTTTACAGCACCTTCTTAAAAATAGCTTTCCGTGGAGGGAGAAAGTTCAAAGATTTAGTTTTGGAGAAAAGATTTTTCCGATCTGGGAGAGAAAGGGAGAAATGATTGCCTGTGTGTGCGTGTGCATTGAAAAAGATGATGTCACTGTGAATTTACCCTCACAAGGAAATAAAAAGCAGAGAGCTCAAAGTAAGCGAGGAGTCTATACCTGGCCAAAATTACTTTGTGTTTTTCACACTGTGCCGTGAAGCCTAGTAGCTCTGGGTAGATGATCAGGTCCGTGGAAGGGAAAGACATTTAATACCAGGTTTTGCCAAAAATATGAATATACACCGATAGTGAATGTCTGTGTTACAGTGAATAACTTTAATAATTTGCATTGCCCAGGCCCTTCCCTTTGAGAATAGGTTCCCATTTCCATCTCCCTGAGGCTCTTACGGTGTGTTCCTTAGGCCCGCAGCATCACCTGGGGACTTGTTAGAAATGCAGACTCTCCACCTGCTAATTCCGAACCTTCATTTTAACAAGTGTGCAGAAGATGGGATTGCACGCTCAAGTTTGAGAACCACAGTTTAAGGTCTTATCTCCAGTAATTCGCTTTCTCCGAAAAGGGCGTCCCTCCTGCTTTAGGAGAGAGACAGTTCATAAAGCCTAGAAACAGCAGACTCTCCCTTACAATCAGTTAAGAGGCGTTTTCCTGCTTCTAGTTGTTTCCCTCTTTGCGACAAATAGAGCCTTTTGAAATATCTAATGGATGCTTCTTCCCAACTGATTGTAAATGGACCTATCAAGTCTCCCGGTCACGACTGGGGGCCCTGAGGGACTGAATATGCACGAGGAGGCTATGGCCACCGCACATTTCATTTTGCCCTTATGGTCCTGCCAAAGACGGTGAAATTTTAGGTCCACCACCCCTTCCATTGACGTGGCTCTCCAGTTCGTTCTGTGCTTTTTATGGGTCTCTTGAAAGGGTGATAACAATCTGTTTTACTTATCCACGGAGAGCTGAGAACCAGAAGCTTCTTCCCCCTTCCTTAAGCAAGGAGGGCAGCAGGGCTAGGTCAGCCAATCAGAGTAATGAGGCTCTCCTGCTTGGCAAAGTGAGATTAATCTAAATCAAATAGTTTCCACCTTGGTAATTTTAACTAATTCCCTCAGGAAAGTACAAGACATACGTGAAGCCCCGACAGACAGTGGAGCAAGCCTCCTGGTCTGGCGAGGCAGGTAATACCTTTTAATCTTGTTAATATCTTCTCCTGCTGGGTTCTACAACTGACTCAAAGAATAGCAGCGGCTCCTCAACCTGCTTTACAAAGAAGTGCAGCTTTCCGGGAGGAAAAGCCAAAGTCCCTGGCTGCACGGTGGCTGGTTTTATTCTGTGGCAGTAGTTCCAACTGCCTTGATTAAACTGCTCCCCGCATTGTCTTTCTGTCTCTGTCCCAGCAATCATTGGAGGATGTAAACTGCCAGGAGACAAGGGCTATACTGGGACGTACTCAGGCTGCAGATTAGAGAGGCTTCCTTCCCTCCTCCCACAAGATGCCTATGCTTTCCTGTGTTCCATTGGCAGGGACCACCTGAGGGGTGAACTTGAGAGAGGGCAGCTCAGGTGTGCCTTGGCTCTTGGGGACGCGGGAGCCTCCCTCTTCTGCAGCACTAACCTTCTCAACACCCGAGTCCCGCCGGGACAGGACCAGGACGGGCTCCCTGGAAAACACTGCAGGGCTTCTCTGTGACTTCTCTTTCCCACCCTCAACAAAAGGAAAGGTCTTACTTAAGCAGGTCCAGGTCTTCTGTTTTTTTCAAACAGAAGCTGCAGTGGAAAGCCTGGTCTTGACTTTGTGTGCACCGACCTACCACTCTTCACTGAAATTCTCCCCAAACATTTTAGCGGAAATAAATTGCCAAATGATAAAGATAAAAGTGCCTCTGCACCTAGAACAGGTGTTTATCCGTGAGCCGTTGGAAATTTGTTTGTGGGAGACTTCTTTTTCTTATCTCTTTTTTATATCAGCTTTATTCCAGTGTGATTGAGTAAAATCCATCTGTTTTAGTGTACAATTCTATAAGTTTTGACAAATGAAACCACAGTCAAGATAAAGAACATTTTTGTTACCCCTAATGTTACCTTCTCGGTGTGGTGAGGGCCCATTTCAGGGGTCATAGACTGTCATCTTGCTGTATCCTCAGAAGGGGTGAGGAGGGATTTCTCTGGAGCCTCTTTTGTAAGGAAACTCAGTACTATTCTTGAAGACTCTGAATAATCACCTCTCAGATGCTCCGCCTCCAAGTTTCATCACATTGGGGAGTAAGGCTTCAACTTAAGAATTTGCGGTAGACACAAACATTCAGTCTATAGCAGTTGATGGGGAGGAAGAATTTCCTCTGCCCTTCAAGGTCCTTCTAGCTGGGCTAGGAATCAAAATGACATGAGACAGATTAACAAGAGAAAATCAAGTTTAAAAGCCTGCTTATGGGGAATCCACACAGACTCGGAAATTACAAAGACAGTGAGGCAACATGATGATTATATGAGCTAAGGAGAGGGATAAGTCTCTGAGGATACAAAAAGGAGAAGACCATTAGCAGGAAGGTGAGAGAGGTTTGGAAAACAAAGGTTGCCCTATTATGCAGATAAGTTTTTTTAGATAAAGCAGAATATCTGTTAATAGCTCTCCCCCTGGCATAGGCAGGCAGTTGAGGGGAACTTAAAGAGCTTTTCCTGAGTCTGCTGGGGTTTGATTGCTTTTAACTCAAACTAATATTCACGCCAAAGTGGCCTGGGGCAGCCTGCTTTTGGCCCCTATATAGTACATAACATCTTTGTGAAGCAGACACATTGAATAAAAGAATATTACACACTGCATGGAAAAATAAACACATTTGTATTTGTATTATTGCTGCATATACAGGTATTCATAAATGATTTAGTTATTGATTATATGCTTTTAAAATTTACATGAACAGTATACTTTCGGTATCCTTTTGCAACTTGTTTTTCCCTATTTAGTAGTTATTTATTTATTTATTTATTTAAGATTTATCCATTGTGTAACTACTAAATTATATTTCATAAACAAATTAGTCTATTTATCCATTCTGGTGTCCAGGAACAAGTAGGATATTTCCAATTCTTTTGCTTTGTGAAGGTACAAGCGTTTCCTTGAATAGGAATGATATTCACCAAGCTGGGGAGTGATTTCCTTTGCGAGGGAAGAGAGTGGAGGAAAGGAGGTAGGTTAGGGGTTTTAGCTGTAGCTATAATATATTGTTTCTTAAGAAAAAGAGGAAAAAAAGAAAAGAAATAGCACACTGGAGCCAGAGAGCTAGCAAATTGTTAGTATCTGTCTATTCTGAGTAATGAATTAATGACTGTTTATTATATTTGATATTGTCCAAATTTTAAATTATTTTGTAATTAAAAAGAAAAATATAAAAAAATAAATACATAAAAAAATCAATGAATGCAGCTTTATCCTGCAGTGTATAAACTGTCACCAGAGATGCTGAATTTGTCCTCTTGAATCTTTCATAAATAATGAACTTTTTTTCATGACCCATGAAAGATACTTGTAACATATCCTGGTTATCTTGGATATAAAAATCTAGAGTGAGGTTTTCCCCTGGTAAGTGTCCTCCTTCATCAATGACAAGTGGACGCTGCAATATTTTCCTGTAGGAATCCAGTTGTGTTTTTGTTTTTGTTTTTGTTTTTCCTGGCTTTTCTTGTTTTCACTGTTGTGGTTGGAAGTTGTGAGTTTTGAACGCTAAGAAACATGTACCAGAGCCCCTTTAAAATAACTAGATGTTGTTTGTATGTTAAAGAGAAAAGGGTTATGAAGCATCTAGCAATTCATTTCATTAAAACTTAGCTGTAGGACTTGGCTAATACAGGGCTCCAAGGGAATAAGCATGCTTTTGCCTTTATTTTACTCATATTTTACAAAATAAAGGGAACTTGGCTTTGGACAGGAAATAGCTAAGCTTTGGAAATAGTTGCGAAGCTTATCCCATTCTTTAACTTTAATGACTTTCCCTGGTGTTTAATCCCATCTTTCCTTTCTTCTGTGACTACACTTATTAGTATGCTCTTAGGATAGCTAAGAAAACAAACAAGGCTATGAAAATACAGCTTACACCAAAGATCCCCGGTTGAGGTGGCAAGTGAGCATGTTTCCCTGCCCCCTTGTGGCTTGATTACAGAATTCCTGCTGTGGTTACCCCCATGGCTCATTACCCTGTCTCTGAAATTCTGGTGAACGATAGGTCTAAGATTCAGCTCTGCCATTTGCTGCAGAATAGGTAGACATTTTATTAGCGACCAGGCTTTATCTTAATGAGAGCATTTGCTTCTTAAGGAACTGTGGGCTCCAAAATGCTCCTGCTTACAGATGACCTGAAAAGGCCTGCACTTGAAGCCCAGAAGCAAGTCTGCAAACTAGGTCATGAGCTAGACCTAAAAGGCACTTGAGAAAAGCCATGACTTGGGAGGGCAACTGTTCCATTTGTGTTTGTGATATGATCTCCAAGATAAGCCCTGCTTGTTGGCACCAACTGATAATTGGGGACAATTGAAGAGGCTGCATATTATCAGAGAATGATGGTTGGATGGAATTTTGAGTAGAGTGGGATGTATAATACCATGTAGAGGGAGGTACAACTTGCTACTGTTAAGATGTAAGGTGCGAAGTTTAATGTTAGCAAAAACCAAAGAGGGGTTTCATGGCTAGATTATCATGGGAGACCTTTATGTAGGATGAGGCCCAGATGCCAGCAAGACAGGGCAGTAAATAGTTCTTCTCAACCCATGACCATCCTGAAGTCAATCACCTGTCATCACTTAATTTAGCCCCTCAAAATATGCCTTTCTAAAATGTCTATTTATCAAGGATGGGCTGCAAATGCAATCACTCTCTTAGGATTAAAAAATAATAATAATAAATTTTGGTCGTTTTCATTATACAGACAGAACAACTGAGTCACCAATGAATTAAAATTATTTGTCACAGATCTCATAGTAAATCAGTTGCAGAGCAGGAAACAGAATCGAGAGTGTCTTGTGCCTTAGATAAGAATTCTTGTCTCCAGAGCAGACTTTCTCTCTGTAGCAGTAATGAACTGCTTCACTGCTTCCTAATGCACCATGTGCCTTCGTCAACTTGTCCTTCTAGGATGCTGGAGGCACCAGGTCACCATGTCACAATGCAGTGTCAAAATGTCACAATAATATCAGCTGGATGATGACAACAGGAATGCAAGCCAAGGGCTACAGAAACATAGCACTTTGCCATGCAGCATGAATATGGCATTCTTTTCTGTACCAATATTCAAAAAGGTGTTTAGGAATAACATAGATGCTAAAAAATAAAGAATATGTGTTTGTGCCCCCAGTAAAATGGTGAATCATCATCTACCTGCTGACCTCAGCTTTTCACCATGCATTCATACTTGATTTACAGTTTGAAAACTGTAAAATAAGGAAAGGCCACATTTATGTTAATATCATAATTTTTTAAAAAGATTTTATTTATTTATTTAACAGAGTGAGAGACAGAGAGATCACAAGAAGGCAGGGAGGCAGGTTGAGAGAGAGGGGGAAGCAGGCTCCCCGCTGAGCAGAGAGCCCAATGTGGGGCTCCATCCCAGGACCCTGGGGTCATGACCTGAGCTGAAGGCAGAGGCTTAACCCACTGAGCTACCCAGGCACCCCAGTATCGTAATTTTGTGCAGATAACTGCACCATAATCATGACTCTTGCCTTCTACTTTGTAAGAGTACAAATGAGCAGATGTATAATACGTTGTATTATAATATGTGATATATGTGCAAGATAAGTACCATTCCTTTGTATCAAAAGTAAAGCTAAGCAGACCTAAGAAAACTGTGAGTATACACACACAAATTATATACGAAATGATATATATGTATATATTTCATGATTATAGTCCAGAGGGAAGTAGAACACTAAGCTATAAAGCAAGAAAAACTATGTATGTATGTAGCATTTCAGTTCTCTAAACTGAAATAGGTTTTCCTAATGAAGTTGATGATAGGCTATATAAATAGATTGATGGATATAGATCTGTAGGTCATACATATTTCTTCACCGCTTGGTTTTCCTCATTCCTTCTGTCTTACCATCTTGCTACTTTTCCATCTACTGGTGCCCTCACTCTGTACCCTGCCTACACACCCCACCTGCATTCTGCCACATGGCTTCATTGGGTCTAGATGACTTTGGCTCATTATAGATTGGGGATAGCCAGTTACGGCCCTGATTTAATGTTTCTGGAAATATGTTCCTGTGGCCCACTTGAATATATAGAATCGCCTAGGATGCTCACTAAAAATGATCATTAAGGGCGCCTGGGTGGCTCAGTGGGTTAAGCCGCTGCCTTCGGCTCAGGTCATGATCTCAGGGTCCTGGGATCGAGTCCCACATCGGGCTCTCTGCTCAGCAGGGAGCCTGCTTACTCCTCTCTCTCTCTGCCTGCCTCTCTGCCTACTTGTGATCTCTGTCTGTCAAATAAATAAATAAAAAGTCTTTAAAAAAAAAAAAAAAAATTTAAAAAAAAAAAAAAAAAAAAAAAAAATGATCATTAATACACCATACCCCAGAACTACTGAAACAGATCTGTTTTTAACAAGCCTCCCACGCTTCCATTTTTATGCATATACAAATTTGAGAACCCCTTCCCTAGAGAAGTGATCCTTGGTAGGGATATGCACAAACCTGGGAAGTTTCTTAAAAATTCAGGCGCAGCCACTGTAGAACTGGTGACTTATACATTAGATATGGTGGTGATGGTGATGGAGAGTTGAGTTCAAAGTATCCTGCCACATCCAGTTTGGAAATAACATAACACCCAAGGAGTCTGTCTGCCCCCAAGGACAGAGAATCACTGCTCTGGAAGTCACTGTTAGTGATGAGGGATTTCCTTTCCCAGGAATGTGCTGAAATATGAATATGTTGAGAACAGTTGTTACCCCTTTTTATGATGCTCCTGAAAACAAGCAGTTAAAATTTAAAAATGGCATTACACACTTATTTTTATATTATAAAAAGATATAATTGTGTATAATATAGAAGCTAAATACATTTCTTATATAATAGAAATTAATAGACATCATAAGCTTTTTTTCTGGTTATATTCAACATAATAATTTTGAGGGTCAAATAAGCATGCAAAATGCTGATTTTTTAAATTGTTACTTTCAGAGACAATGAAAATGTACCGCTCAGATCAGAGAATGTGATTGACTAATGGTCCTATCTGCTACCGCCTGGATCAACCATGCACCAAAGCCATACTTCTCACAGGCTTCTCCCAGCCAGTGCCTGATCACAGAGTGGATAATAAGGTGGACCCATTCCAATGACATGCTGAACTCCTGATATAGTGACTTTGGTTTGAGGGCTTCCCACTGACCTGCTTTTTCTTAGAGCAGCAGAGGAGTCCGTAATTCTTCATATACAGTCTTCCTTCCTTCTGTCTCTCCTTCTGCAGGTGTCAGCCCTACATCATGGTCTGACGGAAGGCTCTCTGTGCTTCCTCCTGTTCCCCTTCCCATCTTCCCTTATTCTCTTCCTTATTAAATCTCTTACTCATCTCATCTCATCCTGACATGGGCTTCTTGGCAAACCAGAACTAGTCCACTATGCTTCATTGAAAGTACTACTCATTTTGTGTTCTGTTCAGTCCCAACACACACACACGTAGATTACTCATGCTTTCCTCAAACTATCTTCTTCCTGGCCATCAGAATGAATCTATGCTCAGTGTCATTCTTAGGATTTCTTGCTCTCTGGTGAATGACATAAAATGGTAGTTGTTTTTTATTTGTTTGTTGTTGTTGTTGTTTGTTTTAGATAAAATGTGCTTGGAATGCCTGGGTGGCTCAGTTGGTTAGGTGTCTGCCTTCAGCTCAAGTCATGATACCAGGGTCCTGGGATCAAGCCCCACACTGGGTTCTTTGCCCAGCAGGGAGCCTGCTTCTCCCTCTCCCTCTGCCTGCTGCTCTGCCTACTTGTGCTCACTCTCTCGCTATAAAAGCAAATATAATCTTTAAAAAAAAAATAGACAAAATATATTTTTTTGGCATTTTATTATTCATTGTAGCTTTCTGTTAATATAATTCTTCAGTAAAGACTTCAAAGGATTCCTAACGACCCCCAAGGAGAACTTCTAACATGGGAATTATAGTACCTGATCAGGGAGATATTTGTGGGTCAGAACCCCACAGCCAACACAGTAAACAGTAAACAGTAAATGTTTACTGCATTTATTTCTGTGTAATGGTAGAATAATCACTCATCTCTTCTTTCTCTTTCCACTCGTGTCTCCAAAGCAACAATGAAAGCATGGAAGGTTTTCCTTCCTCTCCAGATTACCTCGATAATGCCTCTTCCTGCCATTAAAACAACAACAACAAAAAAAAAAACCCAGCAACTTTAAGGGTAGTGACTATTTAACCTCTGTTTGAACTATGATGTGGGAGAAATTGGGGTCTACTCAGTGATGTTGTTTAATGTAAATAGTTACACTTAAATGACAAGGTAAGAAAAATGGAGAGGTAGGGAAGAATCCCATCTCTGTAAAGTCATTGCCCACCATGCATACTGCAGTGACTATGCAATTAGACTTGTTATATCTCAGCTAATATGCGACATAAGCTAAACCCTAAGCTGGTAATCATTGCAAAAGATCCTGAATGTTCAATCCTGTAATCCTTAAGATCTTCGACAGACAAAACTTTTTAATACTTGCCAATTTTTATCAGAGTACTCAAAATGTTTCAGGAAGAATTAATATTTTAATGAATATTGAATGGATATTTAAAAACTGATATGTAGATATTTCAAATTAGGCCTAACATTCTTTATAATTGCCTCTTTATTTATCCTCAGTTAATTTGTTTACTTATTCTTTTACTTGCTAAATTTGGAATGAAACGTCATCACTTCCTTTGGATGATTGGTAACTATAGCAATTGGGAGGAAAATAAAAAGTAAATACGAAAGTGGCTGTATCTGCTAAGCGAGTCATTTTAAGAACTAGAGTTGCAAATCAATTATTGGAGCTAGTGGTGGGCTTTATCACTGGTGGGATTACACACTCTTTCCTACAGTGTCTTCCTCACCCATTTTATCCTCTTCTTCACACATGAATTCTTAAATCAGAAAGAACGCCTTTGGGACAGCAGTGAAGAAGAAAATAAATGTAATAGTGTCTCACTATTAAAGAAAATCTGGCTTGTTAGTTTTTCAAATCCTATTATATCAGAATCCAAGCTACCTTTCTGATATTATATGTCTGCTATCTTCCGCACGTACCTTATATACCAGTCAAATAGGAAAACTCACTCTTCTTAGAGCACCAGGTGGGTGTACTGGCCTCTGAGCCTTTGCTCATACTATCCCATCTTCCTAGAAATCTTAATTATTTCTAGGCCTCCATTCTCTGGGAACCACCAGTCTGCTCTCTGTTTTTATGAGTTCAACTTTTGTAGGTTTCAAATAGAAGTGAGATCACGCAGTACTTACTTGTCTTTCTCTGACTGATTTATTTCACTTAGCATAATGATGACTATAGTTAACAATATTGTATACTTGGAAAATTGCTAACAGAGTAGATTTTAAATGTTCTCATATTTATTTATTTATTTATTTTTAAGATTTTATTTATTTTATTTGACAGACAGAGATTACAAGTAGGCAGAGAGGCAGGCAGAGAGAGAGAGGAGGAAGCAGGCTCCCTGCTGAGCAGGACCCTGGGATCATGACCCGAGCTGAAGGCAGAGGCTTTAACCCACTGAGCCACCCAGGTGCCCCTGTTCTCATATTTAAAAAGGAAATTTAAAAAAAAAAAAAAAAAAGTAGCCCATCTCTTAAGGACCGATTTGTACCTCACCTTTATGTGATGATCCCCTTGACTACCTAAGCAGGAAGTGACCCTTATATCTCTAACACAAACACAATACAGGATAGCTCACAAGCTGAACTCTGGATAGAAATCCGAGCTGTCCTGCTGGGTCATTTAAGCAAATCATCTAACCTTTCTAAGCCTCGATGTCCTTGTCTGCTAAATGGGGAAAACAATAGTTTCAACACAGGTTTGTTTAGAAATTAAATGAGTTATTATTGTGCTTATGACTTTGGTGTCATTTTATCTCACATAGCCTTACAGTGTAATTGTTTATAAGACTTAGTGTGTAAGCTCCTTGCAGGTAAGGATCTGTTGTTTTGTCTGTATAGCTACCATACTTACATATGAACAGCAAATGTTCAATGACTTTTTTATTTTTTTAATGTATGAAACATAGAGTGAATTCGTTATGACTTCTATATCTGTTCTCACAATAATAAATTCTGTTTGGGGATAAAAATAATAGCATAAGAACCATGACTATGATATAAGGACAAATGAGAAATTTACCTTTAGGGGCATCAGAGAGGCTATACCTGGTTAGACCGATTAGAGATAACTTTTGGGATAGCTTTCATCATTCCTATCCCTAGGCAGCTACTTCCTAACCTTTTTTTTTTTTTTTTAACCAATTTTTTAGGTAGATCAAAGGCCAACAGCTTCCAGGAAGTACTGGAGTGGAGAAGGTATATGAAGGGGGTATATGAAACTCAGATGCTGCCTTCCCATAGAGGCCAAGTCTAGTTCAACTAGTATGGCTGGTCTTCTTTCAGATTTCAGTTCTATTGCATTAGACTAAAAATTGGCCTTGCTATTTCCAACTTATAGTTGGAAACCAATATTAAATGTCCTCACTGTAGGCTAAAAGGTGTTAAAAATGAATCTTATGTGAGCATAAAAATTATCTTTCTTATGTTTGGGAATTAAAAGTTTCCAAACTTGTGATTGTTTTTAACATGTACACCTAATTTCATCCCAGAAGAACGCATCTTTAATTTGATCATAAAAATTAATGGTAAATGGGTTATGAGACAGAATTTTGCTTAGCTTCTTTGTAGATACACTCTCCTTCTGTCAGGTTACTGTCTATATAATAGGAAGCTACCACTGTATTCTGAAGGTCTATGTTTTCTCTCTGTCCTCTTTGCTGTCAGCAGAGGAAGGGGTAAACAGGCCAGCCTCAGAACCCCCATATGCCCTCAAGCGATTATTAGATCACCAACAAGAATGGAATTCAAGGTAGGGAAAGTGAGAGGAAAAACACGTTATATTTTAGTTCTTATTTGAAATATTGACTATTGAAAAAATACAGATTAAACTCCATTCATATTGAGTTAAATCATTAATTTATCATATGTAGTAAAGCCTCCTTAGAACATCCTTGGATTGTCTAAATCTATATTCTAAGGAAAATACGCCGTGTGTTTGCTACTGGGGTAATAACAGGGAATATTTGTTTTCATGCCATTCTTCATTTTTTTGTTTGTTTATTTATTTATTTATTAAGAGAGAGCACATGTGTGTGAGCAGGGGGAAGGGCAGAGAGCAAGGGGGAGAGAGTGAATCCTAAGTGGGCTCCACCCTCAGCCTGAGCCTGATGTGGGTCTCGATCTCATGACCCTGAGGTCACCACCTGAGCAGAAATCAAGAATCAGATGCTTAACTGACTGAGGTCCCCAGGCGCCTCTTCATACCATTTTTTATAAGCATTCTTATAATGTACAGATTGTGATGGCTAAACTACTAGGGAGTCTGTTTTACTTGTTATGGATCATTTCCATGCGACTTAGAATGACTTAAATTAGTGCTCCTATATTTATTTAGTGGTACTGCAGTATAAAGCTCACAAGATGTAAATCCTTATTATAAACATTGCCTGTGCTCACATATAAAAGAGGGAAGAATGTTGGCGAGGATGCAGAGAAAGGGAACCCTCTTACACTGTTGGTGGGAATGCAAGCTGGTGCAGCCACTCTGGAGAACAGTATGGAGGTTCCTCAAGAAGTTAAAAATAGAGCTACCCTACAACCCAGCAATTGCACTACTGGGTATTTATCCCAAAGATACAGATGTAGTGAAACCTGCACCCTGGTGTTCATAGCAGCAATGTCCACAATAAACAGACTGTGGAAGGAGCCAAGATGTCCTTAGACAGATGAATGGACAAAGAAGATGTGGAGTGTGTGTGTGTGTGTGTGTGTACGTACACACACACATACACAGTGGAATATTAACTATCAGAAAGGTTGAATTCTTATCATTTATATGGATGTGGAAGGAACTATAGGGTATTATTCTAAGTGAGATAAGTCAGCTGGAGAAAGATAATTATCATATGGTTTCATTCCTGTGGGAATATAAGAAACAGTGCAGAAGACCATAAGGGAAGGGAGGGAAAACTGAATGGGGAGAAATCAGAGAGGGAAACAAACCATGAGAGACTCTTACTTATGGGAAAGAAGCTGAGGGTTGCCAGAGGGGAGGTAGATGGGGAGATGGGATACCTGGATGACAGGCATTAAGGAAGGCATGTGATGTGATGAGTGTTGGGTGTTATATGCAACCGATGAATTGTTGAACTACGTCTGAAACTAACGATGTACTATGTATTGCCTAATTGGATTTAAATTTTTTAAAAAAAGAGAAAGAGAGAGAGGAGATATCAGGTGACCTATATCCCAAACCCCTAAGGTTTTAAACCACTCAGTGTAGGGGTGTAACAGTCGCTTTAGAAACTGTGTGTTCCCTTAGGACTGGGGCCATGTATCTTTCACCTCTGAATGCATAGAGCTATGTGTGGTAGGTATGAAATAAGTAGTCAACAAATAATTCTCAAAAGGAACTTCCTAAATGAATCCATTTTCTTGCCTTAAGGAATTAATATGTGCTAATTATCCCCATGTGGTGCACGATCTCATTAGGATATTGGGTGGGCGAGCCTGTAAGCTCTATGGCCATGTGAAGAATGCATTTCCCAACACATGCAGCAAAGTTACGGCAAAGCTTCCCAGTGGGTATAACTGCTGGGCGTTCACTACATGCATCAGACACTACACTAAAGACTTTACTTGGATTGTCTTGTTGACTCCAAACATCTACCCTACTGAGGACTATTATTAACTTCTGTTTATGAATGAGGAAGTTGAGGTACAGTTGAAGAACACTATAGCTGTTGTTTGGTATTTATCCTAATAAATGACCTTGATTTCAAAATAGGGAAGTCTGACTTTGCAGTCTGAAGCCTTAGTAGCCATTTTGCTCTACTACCTTTTAAACAGACTCAGAGAATGCACATTTTATACAAGAAAAGCAGATGGGAATCATACACTTCAAAGCCCACTCATTCATACTCTGTCCAGTTTTTCAACAAATTCTTGCTGGAGTTTCAAAGCTGAAAAGAGGCACCACTTCTGCCTTCAGTGTGTTCATAGCCTTTCAGGAAGTGATACAACATGGTGACTAACTACACTGTAGGTTGAACATGGGACAGCGAGGCCACCTTCAACAGGTCCTCAGTTGAACTTTTTTTTTTTTTTTTTTTTTTTTTTATTGTGTTGTGGAGGAGTTGAGGGATTATCTTAGAGAATGAGCAGGAGTTTACCAGGGGTGCGGGACCAGGAGTATGCTAGGCAGAAGAACAGCCTGTGGAAAGATGCAAAGATGAGAGATGTCAAGGCTGATGTGTTTGGGCAAATTGGAAATAGAACAGCAAAAACACAGAATATGGGCAGAAAGCGGTCAGACATTGACCAAAGGCATTACATTCAAGCTCACACATGCTATTTGTGGAGCCCAGATTTTAAAAACTGGGTCTCCTCAGGTCAAACCTGTTAGCCTAGCCTTATGGTAAAAGCTGATGGCAGCTCAAGGGAAAGGCATACTTGTGCATCCATCAGAATGTTAGCATCTGCCTCCCCTCGCCTTCATTATCCTTCCACAGACATTCTTCACTTTCAATTTCTTCCATTAGTTCTGTAAGGAAATTTTAATTAATTGTTCCAGCAATTCCAGGTTGACCAACAAAAAGAGAAAAAAAAAAAAAACAGGCTTCATGTTGAAGGCAAGGATGATGGATGTTCCCTGCTTTTTGAAAAGTTTTGCCAGGCATGATTGATTTAATAATAGGCAGGTTTCATTTTAATGCTAGTGACAACTGGGGGAAGAGTTGGCAAGGAGAATAAGAGAGTGGTACTCTATAGCAGGTATTTAACGAAGACAGCATGAAAATCAATATTAATCCTTTGCTGGCAGCTGAAAATTTCAAACAACTTAAACAGACGAATGGGCCATAATGTCAGTCAGTGGTATCAGTGTATTCATTGGCTCAGGCTTGAACTAAAGGAGAACTGTTGTTGATTAAAAATCCATTCCAGGGATGCTACCACACATGTTAAACAGTTCTTATTCTCCCTGGGGGCCAGAAAATGTTCCTCGCTTTGCCTTTTCAGGTCTTCCTTTAATCCCGTCAGTTTCCAAGTAGCTCTGTGCTCCAGTTGTGGGCAAAATTCTTGCAGGCCTTTCTAGTTTCTGGGCTATCTGTCTTCCACTTACAGAGCAGGTGACCTCCCCACCCAGAAAGTGCATCTCCTACACACACCAGAGATAATCCCAAACTGTGACAGCTGCAGAGAGAAGTCTTGTAAAACAAATCAAACCTCAGGCATGGCCCCGTGGCTGCATTTCTTATCCTTATCTGTACAGGTGGGTAGAAGACAGGTCATGGGAAAGCACTGAGAAAAATTAAGCAAGAAAGCACTGTGAACTTTCTATCTGTTGTACCAAGGAAATGTCTCCCAGGATTATTATTACAAGTTAGTCTGTCTGTCTGGGTTGGCATAGAGCTTGGGTTAGGTTAGGCCTGAAGCTGGCCAGAGTGTTGGAATGCTTGGAAAACTGAACCTTGATCCAGTCAGTCCCCCAGGAAACACTTAGGAATTTCCTGTGGTCTTACCTGTTACTTACACCAGGTTAGTAGAAAGAAACATGTCTGCAGTATCCAAAACAATTGGGAAAGTGGAGAAGAGAGGAAGACCACCCCAGTGAATGGTAAACAGGAGCTCCTTGAAGAACAAGTGTGATTCTTTCTGTCAGTCAGGAGTAGCTGGGGGTGCCTGGGTGGCTCAGTGGGTTAAAGCCTCTACCTTTGGCTCAGGTCATGATCTCAGGGTCCTGGGATCAAGCCCCGCATCAGGCTCTCTCCTCAGTGGGGAGCCTGCTTCCCCCTCTTTCTCTGCCTACTTGTGATCTCTCTTCCTGTCAAATAAATAAATAAAATCTTAAACAAACAAACAAACAAAAAAAAACCACAGAAAACAAAAACAAAGAGTAGCTGTGCTTCTCTGCGGGATCTTGACAGCATCTCCTTTCATTGAGGGTGCTGTTGTGTTCCTGATCAGCGTAATGTATTTATTTACGTATGTCCTCACGTCTTCAACTTACGTTCATGGAACAAATGTGTTTTTTTTCTCTTTTTTGTGTTTTCCCATCGATCAGAGCTTTGTAATCATTGTGACAATGCCCAAGAGCCTCAGCTTATAAAATTGTCCTTTTCACATTAATGATTAGAAAAGATCTAGGAAAATATGAAAGTTTTCCTAAGGTCTCTTTTATAAGAAAGTAAGAGAGGGGCCACCTGGGTGGCTCAGTCGGCTAGGCAGCTAACTTTTGGTTTTGGCTCAGGTCATGATCTCAGGGTACTGGGATTCAGCTCTATGGTGGGCTCTGCACTCAGCAGGGAGTCTGCTTCAGGAAGCTCCCTCTCCCTCTGCCCCTTTCTCCACTTGCTTGCTCTCTCTCTCTCAAATAAGCAAATAATATCTCAAAAAAGGAAAAAAAGAAAGAATGTGAGGGAGGGAGGTATCCACAGTGTAGTCCCTTATCCCCTGCAGGGCTTTTTGTTAGAATGAAATGAAATCATTCAAATTCATACTAGGCTGTAATTCTAGGAGTTAGACCCTGATGTCCACTTCACACTTTAGACCACTTGATGTCCACCAAGAAAGTGGGTTCTTGGTCTCTCTCTACATATATTCTTGTGAAGAGAGCAAACTGAAAATTTCAACTAGGAAGGCTTTTGGAATTAGAAGTCTCAACACTGGATAGATGTTTGATTAAATAACAAAGAATCTCTGAGATAGGCCCACCATTAACAGGTTTAGAAAAGGATGAGAAATAAAAGGAATTTAATTCTTATTCAGTTCTTACTGTAACACAGTCACAAAGTTAGATGCCATTACATTATTACCTTGTTTAATACATGTTTGATAGCTTGGTGTTCTTATAACATGTTAGATGAGGTCACTGGGACTTGGACAGTATCTGTGTGAGTGATATAACAAGAATGGATTCAGGGGTCCCAGATTCCAAAATTTGTACACTTTTCAATGTACCATATTCTACTTAAAAAAAAAAAAAAAACATTCTAACCCATGATAAAGACAAATAGACTAGGAGTCCTCCTTGATGTTTCCCTTTCTTGCATACCTCACATTCAAAACTTTAGGCTATATCTACACATTTATAAAGAAGGTTCAGTCACCTGCAAGCTTTCAGCATCTCTTTCCTGGATTATGCACTCTCCTCCTAACTGGTCTTCCTATGTCTAGCCATGTCTTCATATTGTCTAGCCTTGACATAGAAGCTTGAATGGATCTTTTTAAATGTCATATCAAATCATCCCTCTGATCAAAGCTATCAGTGGCTCCCAACTTCACTCAAACTTAAAAGGCCATTATACTTCGCCAAGAGTGGTGAAGAAGTGCAGAACTTCAGGTCTCCATCCCTCCACGAAAGCAACTAATAAGCTGACAAAAAGTGTCAGACTTAACTTTTGCAGAACTCTGAAATCCAGTCATAGGCACAACAACCAAGGGAAATGAAGGAGAAAGAAGCTGCTGTGATATAGTAGGAGAGAGCAAGCATGCTTTGAAAGTAGACTTTATTTTTGGGAGAAATTTTAGATTTTTAGCAAAATGAGGCAGAAAGTTTGAAAGTTTCCATAAACCCTCTGAGTCCACATAAACACAGCCGCCTCCACTATAAATATTCTGCCCTGGAATGGTACATTTTTAAAAATCAATGAACTTATATTGACATATTATTATCACCCAAGGTCTGCTATTTATGTTGGGGTTCACTCTTGTAGTTGTATATTCTTATGAGTTTTGACAAATATCCACCATTATAGTAAAATACAGAATAGTTTCCTTGCTCTGAAATCCTCTGTGCTCTGCCTACTCATCCTTCCCTTTGCTATAACCCCATGTGATCAATTTTCTTTTTAGAGTTTCCATAATTTTGCCTTTTCCAGAAAATCATATGTTGGAATCATGCAGTATGTAGCCTTTTCAGATTGGCTACTCTCACTTAGTAATATGCATTTAAGTTTCCTCCATGTTTGCCATATGTGTATCTTCTTTGGTGAGGTGGGTAACCAAGAAGACGTGGATAAATTCCTGGAAACATACAACCTACCAAGGTTAAGTCATGAAGAAATAGAAAAATCTAAGAAGACCAATAACGAGTAAGGAGATTGAGTCAGTAATCAAAACTCTGCCAGCAAAGAAAAGGCCAGGACCAGATGGTATCACTGCTGAATTCTACCAAACATTTAAAGAATAATTAAGAATTATTCTTTATAAACCCTTCCAAAAAATGGAAGAGAAGGGAACACTTTCTTATTTTATCATGACAGCAATACAGCAATACATCAATTGATGCATAAAAAAATCTGACAAAAGTGAACACTATTTTATGATTTAAAAAATAAACAAATTGTAAGTAGAAAGGAACTTCCTCAGCATGATAAAGAGTAGTTGGGAAAAACCTCCAGCTAACATTACACTCAATAGTGAAGGACTTAAAGCTTCCCCTTAAGATGAGAAAGAAGACAAGAAGGACTGTTCTTTCCATTTCCATTTAATATTGTACTGGAAGTTATATAAGGCATCCAAATTGGAAATAAGTATTTCTATTTACAATGATATATCTATCCCTAAACATCCACGAAAAGCTATTTGATATAATAAATGAATCAGCAAAGTTGTAGAATATAAGATTAAAAGCAACAATCGGTGATATTTCTACACACAAGCAATAAACAATTAAATTAAGAAAACAATTTCAGGTAAAATAATATCAAAAAGAATAAAATCCTTAAGAATAAATTTAACAAAGGAGGTATAAGACTTATACACTGAAACCATTAAAATATTGGTAGAAGAAATGAAAGAAAATACAAATAAATGAAAAGTCATCCCATGTTCATGGATTGAAAAACTTACTATTGTTGAAATACTGTTACAGCAATCTACAGAGTCAGTACAATCCCTATCAAATGTTATGCAGAAGCAGAAATGTCTACCCTAAAATTCCTGTGAAATTGCAGAGGATTGCAAATATCTGAAACAATCTTAAAAATAGAGAAGGAATGCTGGAGGACTCACACTTCCCAATTTGAAAACTTACAAAGCTACAGTAATCAAAACAAAGTTGTAAGGGGTGCATGGGTAGCTTAGTTAGTTGGTTAAGTCTCTAACTCTTGATTTCAGTTTGGGTTGTGATCTCAGGGTCATGGGATCAAGCCCTGTGTCTAGCCTCATTCTCAGTAGGGAGTTTGCTTGGGATTTTCCCTCTCCCTCTTCCTCTGCCCCTCTTCCCACTTGCACACACACACTGTCTCTGGAATGAATGGATATATCTTAAAAAAAAAAAAAAAAAAGTTGTAGGGGCATAAGAATAGACATATAGATCAGTGTAATAAAATTGAGAGTACAAACACAAACTTGAATCCAAAAATTAATTTTCTGTAAGAGTGCCAGGACTATTCAGTGGGGAAAGAATTTTCTCTTCAACCAAGGACTTTGGAACAACTGGATATCCCCATGCGGGGGGGCGGGGGGAACCTGGTCTTCTACCTCACACCATCTAAAAAAAATTAACACAAAATGGATCAAAGATTTAGCTAAATGTAAGAGCTAAAAGTATACACCTCTTAGAATGAAACATGGGAGTAAATGCTCACAATCCATCTGGCAATGGATTCCACAAAAGTGGAAGCAACAACAACAACAACAACAAAAATAGATAACTTGAACCTCATCAAATTAAAAACTTCTTTGCATCAAAGGATACTATCAAGAATGTAGAAAGATAAAATTATATAATTGGGTAAAATATTTGCAAATCATATATTTGATAAAGATGCAGCATCCAGATTATATAAAAACACTTAAATCTCCACAACAAAAAGACAAACAACCCATTTAAAAAATGAGCAAAGACCTTGAATAAATATTTCTCCAAAAAAATTATATATTCCCATGAAAAGATGCTCAATCTCATTAATCATTAGGGAAATGCAAATTAGGACCACAGTCACATACCACTTACCCACTAGGATAGCCATAATAATAAATATTTTAAAAGAGAAGCAGAAAATAACGTGCTGGTGAGGGTGTGGAGAAATTGGAACCCTCATGTTGCTGGTGGGAAAGTAAAATGGTGCAGCTTATGTAGAAAATGGCATGGCAGATCCTCAAGAAGTTAAATGGGGTTATTGTATGACCCAGCAATTCACTCCTAGCTGTATACCCAAAAGAACTGAAAACAGGTATTCAAACAAAACCTTATACACATATGTTCCTAGAATCACACTATGCAATAGATAAAATGAGGAAGTAACCCAAATTAGTGAGTGGTTACACAAATGTGGTATAGCCATATGATGCAATATTATTCAGCCATAAAAATGGCATATTCTATAACATGGACGAACCTTAAAACATTGTGCTGTTAAATAAAAGAAGCCAGACACAAAAGGACATATGTTATGTAGTTCCATTTGTAGAAAATGTCCAAAATAGACAAATCCATAGAAATAGAAGGCAGATTGGTGGTTGCCAGGGGCTAGAATCGTGGGAGAATGGGGAGCCACTTCTTCATGGGCATGGAGTATCCTTTAGGGGTGAGGAGAATGTCTAGAGCTAGGTAGAGGAGATGATAGAAATTGTTATTTCGTGTTCAGAGCTTAGTCGACGCTTGGCAGGGAATTCAGGAATGTGAAAAGAGTACGAGTGTGAGATTACAGCCCTAGAAAAAGAGGTACTTAACATGTGATCTAGAATTCTGCATGAAGTTCATACCAGACACCAAATGGAGGTAAAAAGCCTCTAGCGACCTTAAGCAACATAGCAAGGGAGTGTAGTAATCTGTGACTCAGTGAGATCAGTGTCAACGTGACTAACTCCACATCCCGTATCTGGAGGACTGCGGTTGCGGACACACTCCCGGTTGTTTGCAGGCCCAGTTCAGAAGCTCGGCAGGTCCTGGGCTGCGGGTGGCAGACATCAGTGACTCAACCACCTGCTGTTAGCAGAGGCATGGGAACCTACCTAATTACAGGTTTGGAACTACAAAGTAAACTGGAGCACTGAAACACCCAAGGATTTGAGGCAAGAAGAACAGGATCCTAATCCCCTGCTTTCTTCCTTTGTTTGCTCTGGGCAATGACTTTTCAGTCGCCTAATTCTAGAGCAGTTTCTTGGAAGTGTTCTGCTCTGGAGTGTTAACAGATGTTATATGGAACGTGGATTCTTTGGGGATACTGCATTAAATAAAGTTAAACAGGCTTCATTATTGCAGGACTTTGGAAAGTTTTGATATGGGTTGACCCTTTAAGAAAGGAATGTAGCATTTACCCAAACCTTATTTGCCTATGAAAGTCTTGTTTTGTTTCCTTGGTTTTGTTTTGTTTTAGTCAAGTGTCTTGCCAGTCTATACTTCAAGGAACCCTTTTTGGGAAATGCTAATCTGGAGATTTTTCTCTTTGCTTCTTTTTTTTTTTTTTTTTTTTTTTTTTTTTGTAGCTTTAATCAGAGGGCCTTGAAGTTCCTGCTATATATATGCTGGTTTTTAAACTTGAGTTGTACAAGGAAAGCCCACCAGGCTTTAGAATCCACTCAACCAGCAACAAGAATCTAGAACTAGATTCTAGATCAGTCAGTGCCACTCCATTCCCTTGGGCAAGCCACTTTATCTCTGTTTTCTTGTCTATAAAGGAAAGTCTTGAGCTAGCTGTTTTCAAGGATTTTTCTTTTAAGGCCTCTGAAATTTCAAGTCCTTTGAAGGTAGATATGAGATTTTCCCCATTTACTATAACATCTGAAAATATTCCAGAGAGACTTATTCTACCCAACTTTTTCCAAAGTCATTTTTATAAGTATTTCATCTCTTCCTTGATTTGAGATGTTTACTTTATCATATATTAAATTCCCCTTTTTTTAAAAGATTTATTTATTAATTTGAGAGAGAGAGAGAGAGAGCATGAGTGGGAGAGGCAGAGGGAGAGAAAGAATCTGAAGCAGACTCCGTGCAGAGTGTGGAGCCTGACGTGGGCTCCATCTCACAACTCCAAGATCACAACCTGAGCCGAAACCGAGAGTCGGGCACCAAACTGGCTATACCACCCATGTGCCCCTGTACTATTTTCCCTTATAAACTTTGACCCATTTCTGAACTTTGTAGTTTGTTCCATTTTTTTGATGCTGCAATACCACACTAATTATTGAGACATTTTAATTGGTTTTGCATATAATTTGGCTACTTTAAAATGTTACCAACATCCAAGTAACTACTGGGAATAGGAGCTATAGTTCACTTCTCTTACTTTTGGCATAGTTTGACCATTAAACATGTGTCTGCCATTTTCTAGTTGATGTCCCAGGATGGATCAGTTGGGTGGCCCTCTGTGGAATGTCACAGCTGCCCAGAAAGTGACTAAACATAAATAAATCAATGCACATTTCATTGCACTGGCCTCATCTCAGTTGCACTGGGGAAACTAAGTCAGCAGTCTGTATCTTCATCAGCCCTCTGGGCTATGTAGCCAACATTTCATTACTTGCCTGATTACCTAGAATCATGTGTATGGTCTTCTCTGGCTTTTGAAATTTAGTCATGGTTTTTTCTTTCACACTATCTGCTTGGTTTTCCCCATCACCATTTTTAAATACCTGTGCCCAGCCAATTTATAAGTCCAGGAATTGATTACTGATCACATGAATTGATTACAAAATTAAATATGTCCATTTGCAAATCTGTGTACTGAGCTTTGAATAACCAGGTTAGCTCTAAACAAGTGCAAAAGTCAAATTCACTGCAGACAAAATATTGTTCTACTTATTGCAATAACTGGAAGCCTATTTAATCTTGCTAACCTCAGGAAAAAACAAAGATCTTTGTTTTATGCTTTGGATGCTGCAAATATTCCCATGTTACAGATTTGCATCAAGTCTTTATTGCAAGCGTCTATCTAATAAGGGATATTTTCTTAAACCAAATGACTGATACTAACAGCAGGTGACACGGAACTACTTTCTCTCTCTCTCTCTCTTTTTATTTCAAACAATATTCATCATTTGTATCTAAAAGGAAGCCTTTCGTGTTCACTGGCCTATAAGAGTCTTGCAGTAATTGCAGAAAGTTTTGGTAAACATTATGAAAACCAATCAAATTTATTCATCTTCCATTTTATGTTTCAGGATGTAGAAATAAGACATATACTGCACATAAAATTTTGTTTTTTATCTCCAGATATTTATTTTAACTTCCACCTGGGAGAAATTCAGCTAGCCCTTTGTGATGTCTGCATCAGAAAGATGCAAACTGAAAATTGGTTTTAAGGTTGAAGGAAAAGGGAGCCGAGCCAAAATAAGTAAATAAATAAATAAAAGTGAAGGAACTGAATGTTTGATAAATCTGGCACAGAGTCTTTGAGAAGTGAATGAAGTATTCACAAACTATATTAAAAAGAAGAGGAATATTTAAAATAACTCACACTCCACATCCTACTGATACAGACGCAAATCTCAGAAGTAATTAAAATAAAGATATCAAAGGGGAGGGCAAATACCCCTGCAAACTCTGAATGGTAAAATACACACAGCCTGACCTCGGTTACCATTGAATCAAATAAGCTGTTAATTACAAAAGGATGAACACCCTCTGGAGATAACAGCGAACTCCAGGCAGTCAATAGGATGTGATAACATCCAATACAATCAAGAAACATTTGAGTTGAGCACAGGATTATACACGAGGATTGGAGGATTAGGAGACATGGCATTTCTGAGTCTAGTAAACAGAAAGCACGAGATGCCAGCTGAAGAAGGTATAGGATAGGAAAGACAGATGTGATGAATTAATCACTAGGAGAGCAGGGAGATAATGGCCCAGTTCTGTTCCTGGCTGGCAGGGAGTGAATGCACTAAGATGACCTCTCTAGATCTCTCATCTTCCATTGTGAGTTGAGTGGGTGCGTGACTACAATGTTAAGAAATTCTAACAATGCTGTAATTGTTGTTGATTTTTGTAGAAGAGTGGCTACTTTGTATAATTTAAAAATTATGAGGCATACTCTGTCCCTTTAATAATCCTGGCGTTACAGTATTGTCACTCCTGGTTGAGATTAAAGCTTATATTAAGATAGATAGATAAAGCATATTTTAAGATAGAGAAATTAATTTTGATGTACATGAGTCCTGATGTTATCCCATGTACTAGTTACTTATTGCTGGGTAACAAATCACACCAAAGCTTAGTGCCTTAAAACAACACACATTTTTCTTAATGGCATAGTTTGTGCACATCAGGAATCTGAATGTAGTTTAGCTCCATGTCTCTAGTTCAGGGTTTCTCACAAAGCTCCAGGGAAGGTGTTGGATGAGACTGCGGTCCTCTCCAGGCTCGAACTGGGAAGGATCCACTACCACATTCATTCACATGACTGTTGACAGCCATCGGATGCATTCCTGAGTTCAGTCATGTGGCTGTTAGAGGCCTCAAGTCCTCCATGGCTGGTCGCCTAGATATATCAGTTCCTTGCCATGCAGGCTCGTCCACGGGGCTCTTCATGACATGAAAGCTTGCCCTCCAGCATGCAAGAGGTCCAAGAAAAATGGGCAGGGAATGGGGAGGGAGACCAAGAGAAGGGAGAGCCCCAAGGCGGGGGCCACAGTCTTTTTGGTACCAAATCTCAGAAGCATCCCCTCATGTCTGTTGTACTCTATTATCTAGAAGCAAATCACCTACTTTAGTCACTCAAGGAGACAGGATTATACAAGGGCATGAAGATGAGAAGGTGAGGATTATGGAGGACAATGTAAGAGGTGATCTCCTACATCCTAGCAAATATTCATGTGTCAGTAGAGCCATATTGAAATACTCGTTAAAAAGAGTTATTTTGTAGTTTCTATAGTTCTCTTTAGCATTATCACTAACAGTTTGTGGACAGTAAAGTATGTAGGTATGACAAGTATGTGGAGACAAGATTAAGGAACTTCTTGTGAGAATCTACAACTTTCCTTTATCCCTCCACCAATATCTAGTAGGAACTCAAGTTGGCGTCTCAACTCATGCATTCACGATCTTATTTGACCCTTTGGCAACATGAGCATTGTGAACCACTCCCTCCCTGAAACAACTCTCTTGACTTTGGAGAGGAATTTTCTATTCTGGTTTTCACTCTACCTCGCTGACTTGGCCTCTTAATGTTGATCATATGCTTTTCTGTCTGTGTTTACTCACTGATTTTAACACCCTCTATGGCTTCCTTCTTAGTCCTTTTCTCTGTTCATTCCATTTATTTTCCTTTGGCAGCCTCACCGATATCCATACCCATACCCTTGATATTGATGATCTCCAGGGAGGCAACTCTGGTACCAAAATCTCTCCAGCTCCTGTGTATCCCATACATCCACGAACTCCTCCTTTCCATTTTCTGTGTATTTCTCAAATCTTCCTTCTCCCTTCCAATCCCACTACAGTGACTCCAAATTGGGCATCTTTCTCAATCTAAAATAACACTGTAGTCCCCTTACTGCTTACTGCCTCCAGTGGCAGTAACTGGCAGTGGCCGTACTTCCAATTTGTCTTAGGGTCATCAGAACGATCTGAATGATTGAAAAGCCCTTCCCTGACTCTTTATCACGGTCATGATAAAAATCCAAGCTACTAGCATCATGTGCGAGAGACTTTACATTCTTTACTTTCTTCTTTGCTTTCATCTCCCAATCGGCTCCCTATGCACGAATGTTCTAGTCTTCTGGAACCACTTGCAGGGTCCTGAAGCTACTTTCTTACACTGCTGTAACTCTTAAGCCTTGTATGTTTGTCAGGCCCCCACTAAGTGGCTAACTCTTACTTATTTAACCTGGAAAACAAAAGAATCGGATCTAGGATTGCTGCTCTCCGTGCGGCCATCCCCGTGGAGAGCGCGTGCGCGCACCCACGTACACACGTGCACATGTGCCACACAGACACAGGGTGACCTGAATGCCCTTCTTTTGTCTTCCAGGAACATCTTGGCATACAGTATCATTGCCATGGCTGTTCTGCATTATATTTATCTGTTTACTTAAGCCTTTCTCCTACTAGACCATGAACATCATGAGGGTGAGATTTTACACATTTTCTGCATTCCTAACATCTAATTCACAGTCTGGCATAAAACAGGTACAAAACAATGTGGGAATAAATGAAGAAAAATGTGTACCTGAATGAACAAATGTGGAATTCTCATATTTTGACCATATATAACATATAATCAGTTTAATGTATTTCATTCTTGTCAGACCTTCCTTTTTTAAAGGGGAATGGAGAGTCAAAGTCTTAAGAAGTGTGGAGCTATCTATTCCCTCTCCCACTGCTGAGGAACAGAAGTGGGAGTCTCGGAAATTCTTAGTTGAAATGGAGAGCTGCGCTTTTTTTTTTTTTTTTTTTTTTTTTTTTTTTAGCTGATTGCGAAACTGAGTCTGCCTGTGTTCTCTGTGCTTATCTGTAATTTTTTTCGTGCTTCCAGCCACTTGGCTGCTGTATTGTGATTAGTTACATTCAGAAGGTTCCCTCTTCCGCAGAGATGAAGGGTTTTCTCTGTCTGCGCCCAAGCCTTTTCTGCTTTGGGGGCCAGTTGTGGAAAGTGGTGAGCAAAGATTGTGAAGGTTTGCCTTAACAATCTCCTCTGACAGAATCTCTGGAAGATGGTCAAGAGCTGTAATGAAAGGTTGACTTCACTCAACCAAATTCAGGTCCAGAGTTTCGATTCCTGTTGTGGTTGAGGTTCCAGAATCTCACCAGAGCGGGATTGGTTATAATTCTATTGAGTGGTTCGCCGAGTGATAATAACAGAGTACAGAGGTTGTTTTTGGCCTCTCTTAACAGTTCAAATTCCTCACAGATACCATCTTATTAATTCTCCAAACATGCCTGCATCATAGAAGAAAGCATTGAATTTATGCTCGAAGGTGGGTGCTTGAGTCTGTTTCATTGCCTGGGGGCAGGACCACACCCACTGCATACTAGGAAAGTGAGATCTATCTGGTTTAATTGTGGGCCCTAGTGCCTTTTATCCTCTCTCGAGTGGAGTCCCTTAGCTACAGTTTAAGTCTGTTTATTATTACTAACATTATTATCCAGGTATAATGATTTAGGGTCCTAAATTTGCGTGTGTGTGTGTGTGTGTGTGTGTGTGTTGGTGTCTGTGTAACTGATCTGAATATAATGGCCTAATCTGTGTATGCATCTGTGTGTAACTAATGTGGGGTTTTCCTTGATGGGGAATTTTTTTTTTTTTAATTTCTGAGTTCAGTCATAGAGTGCCGAGTTCCATCCTCTCAATCTCTCTAGCACATAGCCCATGTCACCCTCTCTCAGTCACCATCTTGAATGACACTTTCTCTCTTCGGATAGAACTGAACTAAGGATTCTCTCCTGAAGACTTCATAGACTAGATGTTCGAGCTCTAGCTTTAGGCAAAACTATGAAAAAGGTAGTTGTGAGTAAAAATCCTCTCCTTCCCTGGTGGTCCACTTCTCACCCCCCACATTCCCTACCCATTCCCATTGCACAGTTGTCCTCAGGGTATCACAGACCATATTTGACTCACAATGATACAACATGCTGCTTTTCTGAAATACATCAACATTGTAACAAAAATCATTCATACGATGAAAGGCCTCATACGATGAAAGGCCAAATCTCTTATGGTCATGCTTCAAGCATCAGCCAGCAGAGAAAGGAGAATTTTTTTTTTCATCTGAGACTTCTTGTCTCTCCTGTTTAGGCTACCAGCCCACATTCACATAAATACGATCTTCCTGCTACTTTCCGGCAACTTTCAAGTTACATTGACAGAACATCTCCTTTGTCTGATTTCCTTATCTCCATGATCAAAACTATGATCCAGCCACACATTAACTTCATCTCTTTTACACCAGTCTCTGACTTGGACTGTAAGCTACTAAACCATGCAAGAGTTCTGATCAACAATATGCAAGAACAGTATACTTTGTGATTCAGTGTTACAACTTGGCATTGGTGAGGATGGAGAGAAGCCTCCATTCGCATACTTTATTGTTCTTCACAGTGTGGTTTTAGATGTGAACAGTAGATCTGCTGTATCAATTTGTCCCACCACTAGGGAAGCTCTTCAGGGATGAAACCAATAAGGAAATACCAAGCAGACCAATGGAAAGACATTGAGACTTTGATGACATTATCAGTCCTTTTAATTCAGACCAACCCTGAGGTTGTCCCACCTATGTTTTTCCTAATTAATGAACCTCTACAGACACTTTACTGCTCAGCCAGTTTGTACATTACTTGTTTCTCAGGTCACCCTATATTGTATACATAATATGGGATATGATGCAGGTTGTAAAAAGAATATGAATCTGTATATACGAATGGGAATAGAATGCAAGGTAAGTTGCTGTATTAAAAAAAATCAAGATGCAGAATGTTGTGTATAATACTGTCCCATTTGTATTTCAAAGTGATTTTGAGCCTTTATGTATTCATATTAGTTTATATATCTTTGTATATGCAAAGAATATTTCTTTATGTTATATAGAAATGTAAATAAAATACTGTTGGCCATGGGTGTGGGAACAGGGAGTTGGGAAAGAGGAACAGGAGACATATTTTTACCTTATGCAATTCTTAATTATATAAAATTGTATTTTACAGTTGTATAAAATTGTATTTTTTAAAATGGGAATTGCATTTTTAAAATTTTGAAATTGCATTTTTAAAATGGGAATTGTTCACTTAAAAAGTTGAGAGTGAAAACTAATGAAAAATTTTAAAATTCTACCTTGTGCCAGACAGTGCGAGGCTTGGATATTATAATGCTGACTTTAAAAAAGGTGTTCATTAGCTAAAGTAGATAAAGTAGATAAAAATACACAAACAAATGTAATAATATGTTTATTGAAAGTGCAGAGATAATGTTAGAGAAGAGGCATGCTTAATTATGTCTGGAAAAGTCATATAGGCAGACCTTCCTATTGGAGGGTTGAGCAGGGTTCTAAAGTGGCCATAGAAGTTTAACAAACAGAGTGAGGCTGGGGTGGAGGCTTCAGTCAGAGGTTATGTCACTGTTGGAGCATACAGAGGGATAGATTTATTTTTCAGGAACTGTGAGTAATTTAGAAATATTGGGAAGGACAATGAGGGTAGAGTGGTGGGTAGAAAGTAGCTCATGGCAACCCTGTTTACCATGCTAAGAAACTCAGAATCTACTTTTTGGGTATGTAGAAGCCACTTTCTGAGGTTGAAATTCTTAGTTTCTTTTTTTTTAAGATTTTATTTATTTATTTGACAGAGAGAAATCACAAGTAGATGGAGAGGCAGGCAGAGAGAGAGAGAGAGGGAGGCAGGCTCCCCGCCAAACAGAGAGCCCGATGCGGGACTCGATACCAGGACCCTGAGATCATGACCTGAGCCCAAGGCAGCGGCCCAACACACTGAGCCACTCAGGGGCCCCTGAAATTCTTAGTTTCTTGGAATAAAATATTTTAGGCAACTATGAAAGAATAATAATAAGTGTAGGGTGTAATAACAATGCTCAGTGCCCATCACCAGTTGCCAATCTTAATATTTTCTATAGAGGTTTTTAAGAGAAATAAAGTATTATAAATATAGTTAAAGCTCACTGTGTACCCTTCCTTCATCTAAAATCCCATTGCCTCCAAAGGAAAACATAGCAATATTTTATAGGTTAATATTAATAGAAGGTACAAAGCACACAAATATGCTATACCCATTCATTTTCTAATTCTTAATTCAGCTCATTTACGTAACACCATACAATGGATAAAATAACCATGTAAAATAGGAACGCACTTTCAGCACGAAGTTTTTCCACGTATCAACCATGTTTTCATAAAATAATACCCTTCAGAATCCAACGATATGCAGATATTGTGATGGGAAACCATTAAACACTGACTTCATACTGGAAAGGAACATGGTACTATGTAAATCTATTTAAAAAATGAGAATCAGGAAAAGTGGCCATGAAAATCATCAGAAATCACCAAGACTCTACTTCAGCTCATCTCTTATTTACAGGACTGATGTGCGATGATGTGTGTTTGAGTGAGGTGTACATGTATGTGTATCTTCAGGATACAGACTAGGCTGGTTTGGCTTTCATTACCTGGTTCATAAGAAGTAACGTTGACAAGATGGTTCTTGCATTAAAAGCAGCTCCGTCATGTGCCATCACTTCCTAATGTGCAGGTTTGAATGCTACTCACAAAGCTAATTACTTGTACACAAATACAAAACATTCAGCTTGCTACGTACCCTCCACCAAGGAGAACACAGCACCTTTCTTGGCACTTCCTTTTATTTACTTCATGTTATTTACTCTGCATTGTTTAATATTAACAAGGCTTAAATTCAGTTACCTATTTGCTATAAAAGGAGAAATCTTAAAAAGCACAAGAAAACATAAATATTTACTGGACACTTTATATATTTAAGAGGATGTTTTGCAACTTACAGCAAAAGTTATAGAACATTTTGGAGCAATAAGTAAGTTTTTTTGTAACTTCCAAGTGGTATGATGGACTTGTGTTTATAACCTGCAAACCCACACTAAAGTTGTTTTAACTACCTTTTTTAAAGAGATTTTATTTGTTTATTTGACACAGAGAGAGATCACAAGTAGGCAGAGAGGCAGGCAGAGAGAGAAGGGGAAGCAGGCTCCCTGCTGAGCAGAGAGCCTGATGCGGGGCTCGATCCTAGGACCCTAAGATCATGACCTAAGCCGAAGGCAGAGGCTTTAACCCACTGAGCCACCCAGGCACCCCTGTTTTAACTACTTTTGAGAATAAACAAGCACTTATGCTATGCTTGTACTTGTGCTAGGGATTTTTGAATATGCGTGCAGTCTATTTCTAACCACATTTTGAAATCGCACAGCCTCAACATATAATTTTCTTTCTTCCTTTTTAATTACTCAGGAATGACAATTCCTATTACCCTTCAAATATTTTACTCAGGTAGAATTACCTATGCTACCCCCTTCAAAATTCAAAACTCAGAGTTCTCTGTATTCTTTTTTCTTATTAATGTCTGTATTAATTTTCCAGCAATTAAGGGAAGAGCTAGAGTTTTAGCATATGTCTTTGTTTTAAAAATCTGACAATAGGAGCACCGGCCCAGCTCAGCCAGAAGAGCATGCAACTCTTGATTTCAGAGTCATGAGTTCAAGCCCCACGTCGGGCACAGAGATAACTTAAATATGTTTTTAAAAATCTGACACTAAAAAGTAAAATAAAACAAAGCTAAAATTAGTGTGATCTTTTTCCATTTTGTGATTCACGTGACCTGCTGTCTTCATCCAAATACTCCATTCTACCCAATGTACCAATACAATAGAATCAGCTTCTTAACGAGCAGTTCACAATTTGATACAACTGCTCTGCTTTAGAATTCCGTAATTCCTTTCCCCAAATCTAATATTTCAAGTTTCACTTAACCAGAACAAAACAAAATTTAACTGATATATAATTATTTGAAACTAAATAAAAGGCAAACAATTTACCATGTGGCCTTTAAATATATGTCATAATTAACTATGTTAATACCATATGCATTTATATTAATACATACATGAAAAATTATAATTTTAAATAATGTTCTTCATATAATCTGTTAATTATATATATTAAACAGTTGTATTTTTATGTATTTATAAAATAATGTCTTAATATGGTACATGCATTATTTATAAAAAGAAATTTGTTCATTAAGTAAAGACTATTTATGCATCTTTTTGTACTTTTTCTCATTAATCCAACATTCACTTTTTCTAGAGTTAAGAATTTCAACAAACCAAAAATCAAATAGTTTAGGATAGCAGAAACATAATTTTGTCTTTTTCTTATTCAGACTATTGAGTTGGAGACTATTTCAAAGAGACTAGAAGTCTCACTTGGAAGTGCTGTCAAAAAATAGATTGAAAAGTTTAAACTTTCTAAGGAAGGAGACCAGTGAAGAGGTTATAACTGTAATCCAGATCAGTGAGAGCTGTTTGGGCCTCTTGTGACATGGCAGTTGGAAGGTAGAAATGGCAATTGCTGTCAAAGACATTGTGAAAGCAGAAGTAACAAGTTTGGGAGACCATTTGAAAATAGGGCATGGAAGAAACAGAAATCTCAGTGATAACTCTAAAATTTTGGACCTGGAAACTTGAGTCATCAAAGATGCCATTAACTGACAATGGGAGGCTGTGAGCAAAGGTCAGTTTGGGGGAAAGAAATGCAAATTTAATTCTGGAGCTACTGAATTTCAAATTTTGTATGATGTAAATAACATTATTAGTACAGTTTTACAGATGAAGCATTTAGACAGGAGGCAGTAAGTCATTTCTCCTGGGTCCCACCGCCATTATGTGAAATGAGCCAGAATTTGAACTTCTTAATTTGAACTTGAATTTGAATTTCTTATCATTCTAGTGAAATTTTAAATCTCTTGATTGACACAGATGTGGTCTTTTTTGTTGAAAGCAATTATAGGTAATAAAAAGGTTATAATTGGCATCTGGTCTTTATCAGCCCTGAACACTTGTTTGGAAAGAAGCTTCTACTTCCTAAAGATTCATGGCCACCATTACCCAGGTTTCTGCCCCCAGTGGTGCACTTATTATAACTCAACATGTGTGGGATCATTGGCCCAAAACAAGGCACTAAATCCAGGTGGAATCAATCACTGCATTTCTTCAAAAGATGTTTAATTTAAAACCCAAGAGTTTCTTGGAGTTGCAAACTTGTGGTCATTAAATAGCCATGTAGTTAATTCCAAGGAGGGAGCTGTATGAAAGAATGAAGCCAGAGATCATGGAAATGGGTGTAGGAGTGTAACTCTGGCAGCATTTTGAACTTGACTCCAGTCATCCTTGAGGACCATCTGCAGTTCCTCTTTCCCTTGGTTTGGTTCAATGAAACAAATCTTTTTCCTACCTAATATATTTCAAGCCAAGTTTTGATCATTCACTCAAAAGAGTCATAATTGATATAGCCATACAACTGTGGGAACTTTAACAGGTTATTTTAAATCCCTGTATCAGTATGCTCGTTTGCATACAGGAAAGCTGACATGTACTTTTAGGATTTCTCAGAGGATAAAATGACGTATGTAAACTATCTGCCTTTCTGTACTTAAAACTTATTTTACCACCTTGAAAAGTATGAGTCACATAAACTTCAGTGAATTCTTTCCTTTACAGTGGTTGGCTCCCTAGCGTGACCTACACCCATCTGTCTAGAACGCTATAGGTTACCCATCACAGGGACTTTGATGTGCCTAATGTACCTTTCCCTCTTTCTTCATATCCTGGGTTTATTTAAGTGGGGAGAGACCAGAGCAAATGCCTGGTTGATTTCTGTATCCACAGCACATGACAGATTTCTCAGTAACTCTTATAAAGATGAGACACAACAGTTGTCATTTCCTTAGGAAATAATTATAGGATGTGGACTAATTTCCAGCATATTAAAAAGTCTCACAATGAATGTTCATTGTGCTCCAAAATTCACAACACCGGCTTTTAGTTGTCTCTGTGTATTGGTGTTATCTATAGATTTTTCTATATTTGCAAATTGAGCTCTCCCTCCCTCCCTGCCTTTTTCCGTTCCTCCCATCCCTGCTTTATTCCTCCTTTCCTCTCTCTCTCTTGCTCTCGCTCTAATTCTCTAAATGAGGAGCACTGTGGATACAGAGTCCTAGTTGCTCCGTATTTCAGCCTTTTTCTTTCTTGTGAGCTATTACTACCTTTGGGGATCATCTCTATTATTACTCAACTCAACGAGGAAGGGTCATGATAACAAGAGACCAGAATGAAGACCCCAAATCACACATCATGTTCTGATACTATGGACACTTAAGGCACTTGTCAGCTTTTCACATGAACAGTGGTGCAGAGTTATTAATGTTTACCAGGTAGTTTGAATAGAAAAAAAAAACTCCAGTGATGGTAGGAAAATAAAAGCCTAACCTTTTCCGAGTTTAGATGTAATGACTTTGTTAGTAAAGACATGGAATCTAAGAAAGATGCTATACCATTTTTAGGTACAAGAATGAGTATTTATGGAATATGTGTGTATTCAATGCTCACCTATAACAAAGAATGCCAAGTAATTAGCAAGCTACAGCTTCCAACATAGGTTTCACCCACTTCAGCAAATGCTGCCAAGATCTTCGTGGCTAATTTAGCATCTTGCTTCTATGAGATAGGTGGGTGATATTTTCATTATAGGTAAGAAATAGGAGTCTAAGAAATTCATTACCTGTAATGCCTACTATGGACAGTTGCCAGGCTTCATTGCATTCCATACCAATGCAGGATTAGAAGAGAACAATTTAAATGTGCAGAGCTTTAATTGGACTGGAATCTAAAAACAGCCGCAAAAAATTTTTACACTTTTTGAATGGAAGAGCGCTCCTTTTCCGGAAGTCTTCACAGTGTACGTTATTCTTTTTTTGAATGGAGATGTTTGCTGCCAAATACCTGCTTAGGAGGTGAAAAGCCAAATTTAACTTTTCTTTCATACAGCCTGGCAATTATGCTCTTGCTTCAGAGGAGAGTTTGGGTTTTTCATTGTAATAAAGGTTATCATCATGGAAAGGTTTTATTAAGTACTCAGGGTCCAGGGGCGCCTGGGTGGCTCAGTGGGTTAAAGCCTCTGCCTTCGGCTCAGGTCATGATCCCAGGGTCCTGGGATCGAGCCCCGCATTAGGCTCTCTGCTCGGGGAGGAGCCTGCTTCCCTTCCTCTCTCTCTGCCTGCCTCTCTGCCTACTTGTGATCTCTGTCTGTGAAATAAATAAATAAAATCTTTTAAAAAAAAAGAAAAAAGTACTCAGGACCTATTGGACAATATACATGTCACGCAAAAAAATAATCCCTATTTTCAGAGAACTCATATCTTCTATATGTAAGATTAATTACACAAAGAAAATGCCCTATGTGTGGTGCATATGCTTGTAATATTAGTCACGAAAACATAAAAGAGTTCACTGGTCTCTTTCACAGATGGGAATATGGAGCTCCAGGTAGTAAAGAGACCAGCCCAAAGCCACAGAAATGAAGAAAGCTACTCATCTTTCCACTACACATATGTCATGTTCTTTTTATGCATTTAAATAGGCATTGGCCTCAGGCAAAGTTGCAAAACTGGTGAAGATTGTGCCTTATTTGACTCGGCTTCCTATTCTTTTTCTTTATCTTTAGACTCCTCACCTTCTGGAAGCTTCGTGACCCTTGTCTTCCATTCACCCTCCTGCCTCGTCCATATTCCTGTTCACCTTCGCAGACCCCCTTCCTCTGCCTACCCACACTTGAGGTGCTGGTCCCTCAGAGTTTTGCCTGAACCCTTCTCTTTCCTCACAGTAGTCAGTGTTCCTGGAGGGTATCTTTCACATCTGTAGCTTCTGCTACCAGCTATATATTGATCACACCAAGTTTGATATGCTGGTTCAGACTCACCTATGTGCTGTTCCTGCCTTGATAACCTGCAGTTACTGTAAACTCAGTCTATCCCCCAAATGAGCTCACTGTGTACCTTTGGTGCGTTTCTCCCCCAGCTTCCCCTTTTACTCAGTGGCACCCCAGCTTCCCCTCTTACTCAGTGGTACCCCAGCTTCCCCTCTTACTCAGTGGCGCCACCATCTATCCAGTTCCAAGCCACGAGTGTCAGAGACCTCTTTGAGCCTTTCCTCCTCAATGTCTCTCATTACATTGACCTCCATTATCTAGAGAGAACTTCCCTGCCCATTTTTCTTTCAGTTCTCATTGTCATTGTCCTTGCTTGGTCCTTTTTCTGTCTCACTGTAGAACTTCTTACCACAGTCTCCTGGAAATTTCCTAGCATTTCTCTATTCAACCTGTTACTCACGGCATTCTGATCTACTCCTCCCACCTGAAAAACCTCCTTCTCCTCATATTTAAACTGTTTTCTTCTGTTGCAAGCTATCAAATCTGTACCTTATCTAGATCCTTGTCAACTTGGCAAAGCTTGTCTGGTTTTATATCAACCACATGCCCACAAGCTCATCAAGGTAGGAGGATTTGGCCAGAGCAGCCCTTAAGGCCAAGTGCTCAGACCTGCGGCACTGACTCAGCCATGTTCTCCTGTTCAAATGGTGACATTTCTTAAAGAGCCTTTGTTCTTGATCTGTTTGAGACACACGCTATCTAGCCTTCAGTGAAATCCAGAGGGAAGACAATAAGCAGAAGTAAATACAGTTAAGTCAGGGGTAGCCCCACATTATCTCCAGGTGAAATAATAAATGAAAAATCTTTGGCTCTTTGTGTCAAGGCAAACACTGGTGATACTATCTCCTTGTGCCTCACTCTCAAAACTTGCCCCTGGGGTTGGGGGAGGAGGCGTGGAATTCTGGAGCAAACTAGTAGAGTCAGAGCCTCACCTCACCCTTTTCTTCCCCTTTCGCCAAGTGGAGTCTTTACATTATCTTAAAGTTAATTAGGTTTATAAGCTCATGGGGACTGGAATGCACTCACCCCGCTCCCCACCCCACCCCCAACCCCCTGCCATTTTGATCCCTCTATAGTCGCAAGAGTCTAGACTGAAATTTTCCGTTAAAGGGCACACAGTCTGTTACCACTTACAGGTCACCTCTTTCAACTCATTGAGAAGAATGAAGTTATAGGGGGGAAAACAGTGGGGCTGTGGTCACTTGAGGAGGGAATGTCAATTGACAAATTATACTTACGTTGACTTTCTGCTTACTTAAGTCAATGCCTTTTCTGAACTCCCGTAAGATCGGCATACTAAAAATAACATCGGTTTGCACAGAAAGCAGCATGATGCGGTGGATAAGCATGGATCTCAGGGTCACACCAACAAAGTCGAAATGGTGGCTGGCTGATTCTAGCTCAGTCATGTTAGTTTAGTTCGCAGATCAATTTTTCTATATGCAAAATAGATACAAAATTAACTATCTCGTGGAGTTGTTATGAAGGTTAAATAAAAGTACGTATGTAAAATGTTAACATTGCGCGTAGCATAGGCTTCTTTAACTCAGAAAAAGGGAAGAAAGAAATAATAATTTGATATATTAACAGATTCACCAATTTTGTCTTGACTTTAAGAGGCAAGAGATTAAACATGCAACTCTTGGCTGTAAGGTGTACTCAAAAAAGTGAAGATGTAAGCACATCATTTAATCTTCCTTTCCTTTAGATTTTTCCCAGTACAAAATGGAAATTAAGGAGCTGGCCACCTTACCCCAAGGATCAGCCAAAAACCAGGATGACTCATCCATGTAACCACAGCTTAAAAGATAATCTTAAGGTTTTTTAGTTAGTAAAATATACACATTCTAAGTGATAATTATACTATGAATAATATGATTAACAGTCACATAAAATGGGTTCCCAGTAATACAGAGAACATGTTCATCAGGGAAAAGGCATGTTGGAGGTGGAGGGAGATAAACAGGGCAAAACCTCTTAGACAAGACACAATGGGCTGTGGGCTGAAATTTGCAGGAAAGGAGGGACCTGATTTAATAGCGAAAGGGCATTTATGTGTGGGAGAAATTATTGCATAGATTAAGGTTAAGCAATTTGTTTCCTTGACAGTGGATGAAATATTCTCAGTTTAAATGCCCTAAAAACTATTGTGAAACCAGAGGTTTGTCTTCTATCTTCTCTTATCTTTCCAATCAGCAACTCAACAATTACAGCCTTTGCTCCAAGGCACTCCCACCCTTCAGATCTCTCCCATAAATCAGGGAGTAGCTTTAAATCTGTGCTTTACCATCTTCTGTTGAAATAGGACATACCAACAGGACATGAGCTCCATGTGGGGTTTTTTCGGAGCTGTGGTCTAGTCCAATTTAAATATGTACTTTTCCCCAATCTGCCTTTCAGCAGAAGATATAACAAAAGAAAAAAAAAAAAAGTAGTTTTTTTACAAAGTTGACAAGGAAAGGAACTAGTAATAGCAAACATAGAATGGTGCCTCTAGCTTGTAGATAAGGACTGTGATTAGAAGACTCTGCCTGTGTGTTTGCTCTTTTTTTTTTTTTTTTTTTTTTTTTTTTAAAGATTTTATTTATTTATCAGAGAGAGAGAGGGGGAGAGAGCGAACACAGGCAGACAGAATGGCAGGCAGAGGCAGAGGGAGAAGCAGGCTCCCCGCTGAGCAAGGAGCCCGATGTGGGACTCGATCCCAGGACGCTGGGATCATGACCTGAGCCGAAGGCAGCTGCTTAACCAACTGAGCCACCCAGGCGTCCCTGTGTGTTTGCTCTTAAAAAAAAAAAAAAACAACTTAAGTATAAGAAAATTCTTCACTTGGCCACCAGTGGATGTTAAGAACTTGAGAACAGCTGACTTTTTATTATGCTTCTCACTTTAGAGCTAGAGGGATTATCTAATTTACTGGTTTCCAACCACGTTCTGGGGGGCCCACATGTTTCACAGAGGGAGTGAGCAAGTGACCAACACACACACACACATGCACGCACACTTGATTTTTGTCGTGGGCTGACTCCCTAACAAACAAGAAGGATGCGCTTGTGACTTTAAAAAGTGTTTGTTTCTAGGCAAATGTGATGAAAAGAGTGCCCTGTGCCAGTCTAGGTAGTCAGCGCCCAGAGAGCTCCCATGAGGGCTGCTTCTTTGCAGCCAATAAAAATAGGAATCCACATGCTGCCTGTCTCCTGATGCTCACTCCAGCCCACTCCTAGGTCAGGCTCCCCATGTTCTCGCCTGTGTCCCTGTCGAGGTCTTGTTCTCTGCCCCCCTCACCGCCCCCGCAAAGGTCTTTTGTGAATTCGACCACCAGGGTTTCCCTCTGAACCACCGATTGACGCTTTTTTGATAATCACAAATTGTTGACCTAACACACAAGTGACATCCTTACACAAGTAATTTCTCCGAGCAGTTTTACGAACTCCATGTCCCCAACAGAAGTGATGATGGGGTACCTTGTGGGGCCATTCACCGTATGACCTACAACTTGGTCTATTCACAGTCCCATTGTGTACTGTTGTGAACAACTTACAGTAGCTTTCATCCTCATCGATGAACAAGGTTTTTTGAACAGGGATTTGTCAAAAAAGGATCTAAGCATACATCAGTTAAATATACATGAACTGCTTATTTGAGGATTATTAATATTTAGCTTATGAAAAAAGCTTCTCTACTAAATATTCCAAAAGCTATTGATTAATGCTAATCATTTCTTTTTATGGATAGGGAAACTAAAGGCCAGGGAGCTGAAGTTAATTTCTTAAAGTGACATAGCTTTTAAATATCGTATCTGGCACTAAGGCTGCTGGTATTTGGCTCAGTGTTCAGAATTACCAGCCCCTACTCTTCAGAGTCACAGAATCACAGGATGTCAGAGTGATAAGAGATATTAGCATCCATTTAGCCCATCAGTGTTCTAAAGCACAGATGAATGACAGAAAGAATGCTCGAATCTTAGCTTGATTCTAGAATTCTGGCACAACCTGGCCATGTGGGTGTTGGCTCTTTAGATTTCCATCTTCTCAAAAAGTGAATTTGCAGTAGGTTATTTTTCTGAGTATCTGTGAATTTTAACTAGCTAATGTCAATTGTTTTTGGTAATAGAGGCCATTAACCCATCAAGAACCTTCTCTCCCTCAATCTAAGTCACTTGGTATGGGAGGGAATGACCCATCTGCTGAGGATGGGCATGAGTCCCAGGCTTGACCAGTTAGTGTCACAGTGGATCATCAGAGCAGTCTGCTTGACATAGTCAATGAAACCAGACTGGGGTTTTACCCTCTCTCTGTGGGGGTGGTTCATCTGGGCAGATATAGGCTTATAGCTGCTGAGAGTCTTGTGAATGAAAATCTACCTGAGAATGAATCCACATAAAAGAAGCTAGATCTGCAAGATGGAGCCACGGAGCTTTAATGTCATCATCTCAGGCTGTGGACCCAATATTATTGAGTCCCTCTTTCTGCTTAAGCTGGTTTGGGTTAGATTTTGGTCACTCAAAACCTTAAAACATTTTGAGACAAGTCCTTGGAGCATCTCAGCATTAGAACTGCAGAACTCTGGGGCGCCTGGGTGGGTCAGCCTCTGACCCGCCTGAAGGTGGGTTAAGCCTCTGCCTTCAGTTTGGGTATGATCTCAGGGTCCTGGGATCAAGCCCCGCATCGGGCTCTCTGCTCGACGGGGAGCCTGCTCTCCCCTCTCTCTCTGCCTGCCTCTCTGCCTACTTGTGATCTCTGTCTGTCAAATAAATAAATAAAATCTTTAAAAAAATAAATAAATTGCAGAACTTTATGAAAATTCTAACAGCAATAAGAAATGCACTTGAAATATAGAGGAAATTATGAAATAAACTTTTTTTAGAATGATATCTTTAAGAGTTCTCTGAACATTTTTCATTGTTTTTATTTCCATAGCAAGCTCTACTACTTTGGAAAAGAGGCCCTACTTTTTAAGAGAAGTGTCTTTATGTCAGATCTATATTCTTTTGCCCCAAATCCTTAGAGAAAGAAAAGGAATGAAGGAGAGGGGAGAGCATAGCACCATATTTTTAGCAGCTTTATAAATGTATGTATTAGATTTATTCAATTAATAGTTGTCTTAACAGATTGGACAATTTTATCATTAAGTCGAGGTTTCATTCATTTATAATACCATCCCCCTCATTAAATATTCTCTAAGAGGATTTCAGTTGAGTATTTAAAATGAGGCACCATAAATCTTTTCTCTTTAATGAATTTATTCCTTTTAAGGAATTAATTAAAATCAGTTGTAGACGAGAGATATGCAGTAAATGAATAAACTAGTGTCCAGGCAAAGGTTAAAGAGTAGCTGTCATTAAATGAAATGAGGCACATTTGGAAGGCAACTTGTTAATGGAGAATTTTCATATTATACACACCAACAAGAAGTTCATTACTCAAAGAAATTACACTCATCTGAGATTACCGATTCCTTCCCTTCTTTCCTTTCTTCCTTCCTTCCCCCCCTTTAAATAAATAAAATTGGCTTCATTCCTGTTTTGAAACACATTTATGCTTTTTTCTGGAACCTGGACACTCTGCGATACAAAATTACCATAATTCTCTCACTTCGGTCCAGAGGTTTCGTTCTTAGACATGGAAAAGAAGAAAGAAAAAAGGAGACACAAGAATAGTGAGAGAGCTGAACTTTCAAACTAGGGGAAACATCCTTTTAAATTTAATTCACAAACTGGGAATGGAAATGTCATTGCCTCACTCAGAGGGTTAATCACTTTCTAATTTGAACTGGCAAATTTTATAATGACACTGTGAAATTAGCAGCATTTTATTGTGTTAATTATCTGCAGGACACTACATCATTACTTCTAATAAATGTAAATGAGATTGTGTCTCCTAGGACAATACACAGACAAGGTGAATTTTTATTGGCTATTTACAGGATTCCTGCACAGTCTTTCTTCTTTTTTTCCCCCTTATAAAATACTTTCAGTGTTGGCTTACCATGCCAATTTCCCTGTATTTTATTTAATATAATATCATAAAGGTCATTAAAGTTCTCCTTAGCTCACTTGAACTCATCTTCACTCTAAGCAGTGGTAATTATTAAAAACCACGTCAAGTGTCAATCCAATCAACCAAGACTGAGAACCATAATCATACTATAAGAATAATAAAAGAAAAATCAGCCTTTCCTTATAAAAGCATTTAAAAACATGTTGCCCATTCACCCACTTGATTCAACAGCATACCTATAGATACAATGCTGCAATGGAATGAACTAGCAAGAAGTTGAAGTCAATGGTAAAAGAGGAATGAAGTTGTATTTCTTTCTAAATCATTCAGTAAATGTGGCAATTAACAATGCACAGTATTGTGCCATCAAAGTTGATAAATACTGTTAGAGACCTACTCTGAGTGAGTCACCACATATGACATAAGAGGGTTTGCAGGAAGGAACAGGCAGTTTTAGCCTGAAAAAGTAACAAGCTAAGAGAAAGAAGGAAAATAAATTTAGAAATAAGAAAAGAGAAAGTCTAACATCTATGTAACACAAACAAAGAGATATTAGGATTCAAAAGCAAGAGATTTTGGTCACATACTAATTATGGATATCAGAAAAGAAGGAGATGTCATTTAAGATGAACCTTGAACAGAAAAATTAGATTTTGATAGTCTGAGATAAGGAGAGGGCATAGTGATAATGAGTGATAATTATTTCAACAGTAATAATAGCTACCAGTTGAACAGCTACCATGTGCTAACACATTCTATACATTAACACTCATTATCCTAATAGCCTTGCAATGTAAATATGATTCTTCTTTTATAAATGATGAAATCAGAGACAAGGATATGAAATAATAGCAAAGCTCACACAGACAATAATCAGAAGAATCAAAATTCTAGGCCATTTCTGTTTAATGTAAAATCAGTATAGGATGCTGCATCTAAAAGCAAAATTTGTCATCATGTATTTTCACAATGGGTTGCCAATGAGTATGGTACCATAGTTCCGAGAATAAATCAGAAACAAACCTCTCTCTCTGCAATCTTCAGATTTCTCACATTTACAAAAAGGGAGAACTGTAGCTATCTATGTAGGTTTAAGGTCAGGATTATATCAGGTAGTTAATATGTCTTTGACAGTCATTGAATTGAATCATAGTTATTTATTATTGTTGTAAGTATAAATGAAGTCAGTGTTCTAGTCTCTCACAGAAATTGTTTCCATCCTTATTTTGGCTAGTTGCATACCTTCCAACCATTTCATCTTTTTTTTTTTTTTTCTTTTTTTGGTCATTTTGTTCATAGAGTAAGGATCAAAAGTAAATGATGGATCTGAATTAGTCTGCTATACTCAGGTTAACTTTTGCAAACTTAGATGAAAGAAGCTATTTAAAACTCACAACTAAAATTTACCTTTAATGTGATCGAACAAGCAAGAAATACATAGCCAATGTCCACAGCGTTCATTGCCATTCTAGATAACTGGCTCTACAGAGAAAATAGAACATGGCCCCTGCCATCAAGGAAATTACTATTTAGTTGGTAAGATGAGACAAGCAAGCAAACAACAGTGAGAGATAATAGAAACTGGATTATAATTAATAGCTTAATTATGAAACATAAGCCATGGAAATTATAGGAAGTCAGAAGAGGGTAGACTGAAAGGGAGAGGCATAGCCCTCTAATGGAATTCCACCTTGTACAATGAAAATAAGATTGGATGGATGGCATAGAATCTCAGGGGGATTATGTTTGTCCAAGCTTTATTACCATAGGAATCTAACGATCTCTATTGTGAAATTATCAGAATAAATTATCTCTTACTTCAGAATTGGAGCTATACTGAGGATTTGCGAAAGGGATTTTGACTCCAGTTAAATATGAATGGGATCATGACAGAAGCAGTAAGAAGAGCCAACAATTCTATAGCTAGGAAAGTTGCTTGTTATATGGGAAAGGCACATATAATGAAAATATGACTAACATTAAATTGGGTGTAGTAGCTCATATTATAAAAGTCCTTTTGCATTAAAACTAAGCAGTGTTTTTTTTTTTTTTTTTTTTTTTTCCAGATAAATACCCAGAAGTGAAATAGCTGGATCATATGGTAGGTCTGTTTTAAATTTTTTAAGAAACCTTTATATAGTTTTTCACAGTGGCTTCGCCAGTTTACATTCCCACCAGTAGTTCATGAGGGTTCTCTTTTCTTCACATCCTCTCCAGCACCTGCTGTTTCTTGTCTTTTTGATATTCACCATTCTAACAGATACGGGGTAATACTTCATTGAATGGGGTCATTGTGGTTTTGATTTGCATTCCCCTGGTAGTTAGCGGTGTTGAAAATCTTTTAATGTGCCTCTTGTCCATCTGTATGTCTTCCTAGGAAAAAATGTCTATCTAGAATATCTGCCAATTTTTTAATTGGACTGTTCGTTTGTGGGTTTGAGTTGTTTTGAATTCTTTACATATGTTAACTATTAACCCCTTATTGAGTATATGATATGATTTCTCTCATACAGTAGTTAGCCTTTTCATCTTGTAGATGGTTTCTTTCCTGGTACAGCAGATTTTCAGTTAACTGATGTAGTCCCATTTGTTTATCTTTGCTTTTGTTGTAAGATCCAAAAATTCAACATTAAGACTTATGTCACAGAACTTGAGGTCTATATTTTCTTCTAGGGTTTTTACAGTTTCAAGTCTTACATTCAAAACTTAAATCCATTTTGAGGTTTTGTTTTTTTTTTTTCTTTCTTTCTTTTATGGTAGAAGATAGTAATCTAGTTTCATTCTTTCCCTTGGGGCTGTCTGGCTTTCACAGTACCATTTATTGAACAGATTCTCCTTTTCCATTATATATTCTTGGCTCCTTTGTCATAAAGTAATTGATCACATATGTGTGGATTTATTCTGGGCTTACTTTCCTGTTATACTGATCTACACGTCTTTTTTTTTTTGGCCAATACCATACTGTTTTGATTCCTAGAGTTCTGTAGTATGGTTTGAAATCAGGTAACGTGATACCTTAGCCTTGTCTTTCTTAAGATTGTTTTGTCTATTCAGGGTCTTTTGTGGTTCCATACAAATTTTAGAATTATTTTTCCTAGTTCTGTATAAAGGGCCATTGGAATTTTGATAAGGATCACACTGAATCTGTAGGTTGCTTGGGTAGTGTGGATATTTAACAATATTAATTCTTCTAACCCATGAACACAGAATATCTTTCCATCCATTTGTGTCACCTGAGGTTTCCTTCATCTTATAGTTTTCAGTGGGTATTTTTACAAAAAGAGCAAAAATACTAATTCAAAAAGATATAGCACCACTATGTTTTTGTGACATTATATACTAGATATGAAAACAACCTAAGTGTCCATCAATGGATGAACAGATAAATAATATGTCATCAACCATACACACACACCCACACACACACACACACAGTGGAATACTACTCAGCTATATGAAAAGGAAATCCTGCCATGTTATGACAACATTGATGGACCTTAAATGTATTATGTTAAGTGAAATAAATCAGACAGAGAAAAACAGATACCATATGATTTCACCTATATGTGGATTCCAAACAAAATAAATACAACAAAACAAAACTCATAGATATAGATGATAGATTGGTGGTTATCTGAGAGGAAGGGTGTTGATGGGTAAGAGAAAAAGGGGAACAGGGTCAGTTGTATCGTGGTCAATGATAACTAGATTTATTTGTAGTATATACAAATAACATTATTTTAATTTTATACTTGAAATTAATATAATGCTATACATCAATTCTACCTCGACTTTTTTTAAAAAGGAAAGAAAACACAGAGGGAAATCTTTTTGATCTTGGATTAGACAGTAGTTTCTGAGATATGACACTAATGACACAAACAACCAAAGAAAATAATAGATAAATTAATCTTCATCAAAATTCAAAAATTTTGTTCACTAAAGGCAACGATCAGAAAAGTAAGAAAACAACCTATGTAAGGGGAGAAAATATTTGCAAATCTTAATCTGATGAGCATCTAGGATCCAGAATATTACAGAACTCATAATTCAGCAATTACAAGCATCAAGAGATATTTGGGAAACACAAATCAAAGCCACAAGGAGATACCACCTGACATAATCATATCAGTCTATGATTAAAAAAGACCAACAATAATAAGTGTTGGTGAAGATAGGAATGAAGTAGAACCCTCACATAGTTCTGGTGATAATGCACAATGTGCAGCTGCTTTGGAGAAGAGTCTGGCACTTCCTCAGATAGTTCAACATGAAGTTACCCTAAGACCTACTAATTCACTCTCAGGTATATACCCAAGAGAATTGAAAAGAAATGTTTACACAAAAACGTGTACATGAATGTTGATAGCAACATTATTTAGAAAAGCCAAGAAGTAGAAACATTGTGAAAGCCCATCAACTGATTCATGAATAAACAAAATTTCTATACAGTAGAATATTACTCAGCCTCAAAGTGGATAAATTTATTGATACATGCTACAACATGGATGAACATTGAAAGCATTATGTTAAGTGAAAGGAGCCACACAAAAGGGCACAAATTGTGTGATTCCATTTATATGAGATGTCTTGAATACAGAAATCCATAGAGATAGAAAGTAGATCAGCAACTGCCAGTGGCTCGAGGAAGGGGTGAGAGAGAAATGACTGCTAATGGGAACAGTGTTTCTTGTTAGGGTGATGAAAATATCTTGAAATTAGAGGGGAGAGTTGCACAGCATTAAAATATACTAAAAGCCACTGAATTACATATGTTAAAAGAGTGAAAATGAATTATATCTCAATTTTTAGAAGTACTTTAAAAAAACCCTAAACAGTGGGTGGGAGTGAGTAGGAGAACACAAAAGCATAAAATTTTCTACACATATTTAAAAAGAAATAATATGTTCTCCTTTATTTCATTTATTCATTCATTGATTTGAATAGGACTTCAGAAAATAGCTATCTATGAAAGCATCATTCAAAAAAATATGACCGGTCATAGAATAGAAAACAAAATAAATTATTTTCCAAGTTACTACATAAAAATTACATAGAAAATTGTAAGATATAATAATAGGAGTGCAAACTAGCATGTTGATTGACAAAATTAATATAAAATGTGTTCCCAAGTCTATTTGTAAAGATGATGGCTCTCAGAAACCAAACCATGAAAACAGATGTATAACTAACAGGTTAATTGATAAATAAATATCAGAAACGTTAACAGCCTCCATTTAAGCACAAAACAACTCTAGGATTTGGTCAAAAATCCAACTATAGACAGCCCATAAAAGACACATGTAAAACAAAGCAATTGAGAAACGTTAGGAGGTTGGCTTAGCATTTGCAAACAAATGGGAAGCATGAGTGATGTCATTTATTTAAAACAAAATAGAACCCAAGGTAAAAGGTACTGCTGAGTATAGTCATATTATGCTGATAAAGAGTAAAATCCACAATGAAGATTTAAGTGTCATGGATTTATATGTGGCTAACTACCTATGATCACAATGTATGAAACCGTTGCTTTTAAGCAAAGCAAACAGATTACTCTTTGCCTAAATTATTCTACTAGGGTAATGTTATTACACCATTCCATTGAAATGTTACTTAAATAAAAATATCAAGTTAGGGGGCGCCTGGGTGGCTCAGTGGGTTAAAGCTTCTGCCTTCGGCTCAAGTCATGATCCCAGAGTTCTAAGATCTAGCCCCGCATCAGGCTCTCTGCTCAGCAGGGAGCCCGCTTCCTTCTCTCTGCCTGCTTCTCTGTGATCTCCATCTGTCAAATAAATAAATAAAATCTTTAAAAAAAAATCAAGTTAGAAAAGAATATATTCAGTGTGTGGCAGAGATTGTGTAATGGTTAGACATACTCATCTTCTTTTTTCACGAGTACACAGATAAATGATATTTCCCAGCCTCCTCTGTCCTTGGATAGGGCCATGTAGATTAAGTTCTAGCCAATGGAATGTAAGTGGAAGTAAACCATGCCACCTCCCCACCTGTCTCTTAGACCCACCTACGTAAAATCACCTATGATTTTTGTTCTTCTAGAGAAACATCAACACCCTAGGAGCTCTGTTATAAAGATTGCAGAGCCACAAGATGGAAGTAGCCTCGGTCCATCATCTCACTAATCACAAACACATATTGTAGACATAATGCAAGTAAGACCTAAATTTCTATGGTGTTTAAGCCATTATACCTTTTGAGGTTGGGTTTTACAGCAGCTTGTGTTACTGAGCTAATATAGACAATCATCATAATTTGTGTAGGGGAAGAATAAGTATGTGGTTGTCTGTGTTTTCATATGTATAATACTTTGTCACAATTATTTGTTCCCATGACCCTCTGGTTGTATTTTTAATTATATGCAAATAAAAATCAATTGTGTTTATCTTTGGGTGACAGGACTAGAAAGGAGTTCTGTTTTCAGATGTACTCTTATTTTTCAGATTTTCCATAAGGAACCTGCATTACTTTTATTATCAGAAAATATTAAGCTTATTAAATTTTTAAACAAGAGAAAAAGCAATCTCCTTTCTCAAAGATCTTAGAAGTGCAGAGACAAGCTCCTTGTACATTAATGACTTGTGAGGGAACGTACATGTCTTAAGAGCTTTTAAGAGCTTACTAATCACAGAAAGGACTAGTCATTCTTTCATTTATTCATCAAACATTTATTGAATACCAATTATTTGTCCAGCACTACGCCAGGCACTAGAGATATGATGACACAGTAAATACGCTTTTACCTTCACAGAGAAGGCAAAGTTTTTACACTCTCTCTTCACAGTCTATTTTGAGAGATGGTTATATGAACAAATTGTAGTACAGTATAATGACTATAACAGCATAAGCTAGTGATAGCCTAGAAAAGAGAATAATTAACTCTATTTTAGTAGTTAGGGGGATTCTCACAAGAGGAGGCTACATTGAGCTGGATTTGAAGAATAATGTGTTGCCAGGTGGATAACTGGGGAAAGCATTCTAAAAGAGATACTAACACAATGTAAGAAGCATGGTACCTTTGCAGACACCATGTAAAAAACTTAAATGGTGAAAGTGCAGCTCCATGGAGGAGAACCTAGGCAGGAAGTAGAGTTAGATGGGGACAGGTCCTGAAGGCTACAAAAGGCCAGGCTCCTGTTTTTGATGGACTTTAGGTAGAAGTGAACTGTGGTCATATTGGCATGATGGAGAGATGTCTTTGTCAGAGGAATGGTCAGAGGAAGGGAAGCTAGGCCAATATAAGATGCTTTATAGCTTCAGCCCTATCTCTTGCAAGACAAGGGCTGGATGAGTGGAGGGGAGGTCTCAGTCCTCTGGGCATTTCCCAGAGCATCCATTGCAGCAGAAGTAGCATATGGCTTGACCCAGCCTGGTATAATGTCATCAACCCTGTGTCTTAGGAAACCAAAGGGGCATAGTTGAACTCATGGCCTATACCAATTTTGATTCCTTTCCCCATTACTGTAGTCCTTCCTACAGAGTCAGGATAACTGAAGGTGATCTTGAGCTGCTGTTCCTAAAATTTGAGACATCCCAAAACTGATACTCAGTGTTACACCAGGTCTTCTTTCTACCCACTAATGCCAATGCTATAAAGACCTACCATTTTGCTTTTTTCCCCTCTCACTGTTCAACAGAACAAAAGGCAAACTCCCTCTCCCTCTGTGCAGTCCTTTTAAGTCCTGTATATATAAATTTGAGGGGAAACAAATGAATTACTAGTGAACAATAAAGGTGCATTTTGTTGTTACAATATAGTAACTGTAGATATCATACTCCTTGGATTTCGTTATATATTACTGTAAAGTCAGCTACCTAAGTATAAGTAAATGTTAATTTCCTAGGTTGGCTGTAACAAATCACTACCAGTTTGGCAAAGAAATTTATTCTTCAGTTCTGGAAGCCCAAGTCTAAAACTAAAGGTGCTGGCACGTCAGCATTCCATCTGAAGGCTCTAGGGGGCGCTCCTTTCCACCCTTTCCAGTTTCTAGTGGCTGCCCTCAGTGTTTGGTGTCCCTTGACTTGTGGCTGCATGACTCTAATCTCTGTCTTTGTCTTCACTTCCTGTGGATCTCTTACAAGGACGCTCATCATTGGATTTAGGGCCCATTGAAATCCAGGATGATCACATCTCAAGATTCTTAACTTCATAACATATGCAGAGACTCTTTTTCCAAATAAGGTCACACTCACAGGTTTGAACAGTAGGATATGGACAGATCTCTTGAGGGGGGCACCATCGAACCCCCTACAGGGTTTGAAGAGTTAGAACCTCACCGCTAGAAACAGTATATGAATCTATGACTGGCTAGAGTACTTCTAAACTCTTTGAGGGCAAGAACTATGTTGTATGTCTCATCTAGCCACCAGGACCTTGCAGATCACATAGTAGAGGTTCAACAAAACCAAGACTGAAACCTTTGCTTTGGGATTCCATTGTAGATTGAATTCATTGAAATAGACTGAGCCGATAAACATCCCAGCTTCTGCCCCTTCTGAGAGTTCAATTTCAGTGCATTCATCTTCTCTCAAAAAGCAGTTCTCCACATGTTAGCAGTCAGTTTTATGTGAATTCCAGAAAGTGCCTTCCATGACCCTTGATTAATTATGTTATGGAGAAAAACACTGTTTCATGCTGTTCTTAGCTCAGATTTGTCTTGTGAAACGTGATTACTTCTTCCAAGGTCTACTAGCCTGCTGATATAAAGGTTCTGAAACTTGCAGGCACCTAAGAGAAACCTTTTCTTGAAAACTTGTCCCAGCAGAAATGCACAACTTGATGCAAGAGCCCCTCTTACACACACACACACACACATATGCACGCACCCCTCCTCTCTCTGTTAATGACACTCCTAGTTGATTTATTGATTGCCTGTAACACCACTGACTTTTCTCAAAGCACTTGTGATCTTCCCAGTTGTAAGTGCCACCCCCAGTGGACAGTTGCCCCAAACCAGGATGTTTTGATTGCTGTTTGACTTCCCCAACTTGGCTAGTGAGGGCTGAACCTTCTCAGCTTCCCTGGAATAAGCTCCTCAAGCCTTTTCCCTCCAAAGCATCTGTAAACAGTTGAAGGTCATGATTGTTCACTCTGCAAGATCGATATGCCATTAAATTGTGACAAAAAGGACTGCCAGACCATTAAGGCCTCCCTCAAACCCTCAGTAATCCTGATAAAGTGATGAGCTGTTTTAACCTCTCTGGCTCCCATTGCTAACTACATAGAAAACTCCTAACTGCTGAGATAACCCTTTCTGCAAAGTCAGAATGACCCACAAATGACTGACACTGACTTTGAGTTCCTCTCTACATTTTTTCCTGCTGTTGTGAAGTCACTTTTTTAAAAATTCAATCTATTTATTTATTTATTTATTTTGGTCCACGCAGTCTGAAGTCTAGTGTTATTCTCAAAACTACTTTGGCTCACAACTATTTTGTTCTGTGGTGAACCGGTTTCCTAAAAGCCCCATCATGTCGTGAATAGACCCATTTGCTCCTGGCTGAGACAAAAGGAGAAATATTCATGGGGCCTGAAAATGAGACAGGACTAGTCCACTTCAAATACATGCGATCTGCTTAAATGGGATCAATCTTAGCCATATGATGGGTTCATAGTGGTGAATTCTGTTGAATTTCTGTCTTATGTTTTCTTAGTCAGCAGTAAAAAGTGAGCAGAAAAGGAACAGGTTTCAAAAAAATAGAAGAAAAGGCAACTTTTGTGAACTGAAAGTAATCTGAATGGATCTAAGCATTCTGGAAGCTATCTTAAAATTAAATGTAGACCTACCAAGTCTTGCTCAGCATAACTGGTGAGCTCATTTACTATTGCAAGGATGTTAATTTCATCTAGCTAATCTAAAACCAATTGCTGCTATGATCAGTCACCCCATGTGTCTGAAAAGTCCAGGACTGCTTAAGCCAGATAAAGTTGATCTCACTCTCTTTGCTAACACTGAAGTTATCTGATATCCAAAATATATTTTTACATTTTTGTTTCTAGTTTAGAACTTCTTCACCAGCCATGTTGGCTTTGGTAAGCTAATGCCATCCTAATTGAGTGTTGAGACTTTATAACTAATATGTACATACACACACGTGGAGACATATATAAAACAATAACATTGTCTTTTCTGCACTATTCTAAAAAATAAATATGTCATCTAGGTTGCAAAATCATCTTTTAAAAGTTAGATCCCTAGTGCCTCAGTTTACTGTCATTTTAAAGTCTTGAACTGTTTAAAAGATGACTAAATCTAGAAAGACTTACATGCCGTTACCCCAAATATTGTCAGTAAAAGGCATCTCCATTTGAGTTCCCAAGGATTTGATTCATCAGCTAATTGTACACAGGAATTTCTGGGCACAAATAGCTGTTCATTTACTCCATTTTCTGTTTTGCTGATTTGCAAGCCGAAGTTTGCAGAGAAACCTTCACTTCAATTTAGGACTAGTGCTAAATAGCTTATTATGTCAACAAAACATACCTTCAAATGAAAAAACCAAACACTTGAAACCAGCAGGACTTGTAGGTAGTAAACAGAAAAAAACCAGGCTTAATATCTGCTGGGTCCATTAGCTCTCACCTGCACGTAGTCTTTCTTCAGCATATCAATGGCATCATCTAGGAGGGCACAGGAACAAGAACAAAGCTTCAGGTCAATGAAATCATTCACTGATCCACCAGCAAAGCAGATAAGTGGTATATTAGCTTAAAATCTGCTACATGCTGCTTAGACATCATTGCATAGGTTCTGAAATGAGGCAAACAGTCCCTATGGAATGACACCAAAAACTAGAGGATATTTTTTCTGCTTGGTCTTCTTTGAATTCCCAAAGTAATCCTGAATTTGGATTTTATACCTTTGAATTTGCTCTGCAGGTCTGCAACGTATTTAGAATGCTGACTTAACTGAAACAGAAGATACCTTATCCCTCCCTTTACACTCACACCAAGACCCATTTACAGATTTCTGGCACTTGCTACTCATGAACATATTAAATACATATTGTGTGCCTACTAGGTGTCCTGTAGTTTGCTGAACTTCTGGGTATACAGTAATAAGCAGTATCGAGCAGCTTCTGTGCTTCTTGGATAAGTGTTTGTCTTTAAGAGTTTCCATTATATTAGAACTGAGGAATTAGGAAAATAGGACTTGTAATAGTCTTGCTCTTTCCAACAGCTCTAATCCTTTTGTACTGGATATTTGCATTTCGACTCAAACGAATTGCTACTGATGACGGAAGAAGGGTGTATCATGATGACAAAACAGCAGACAGATGTCCCTGGAGCCCCTCAGTAGAGTGCCTTGCTGTCTGATGATAAACTTCTGCTCTTCTTCCCACTCACCTTGAGTTTGATTTCTCCATCAGCAAGTGAGCTACCTACCGTTCGGTTCAAAGCAGCTGATGTATATCCATGTTGCGTTTGGTGTGTTTCATAGGCAGGCCTAACTTGGTACATGTCAGGAAGTAGATTTATCTCTCATTCTCACTCATATAGGGTGTCATGGAGTCCTGGCCCATTCATTCAAAGGAGCTTCCAATATCAGAAATCCTTTAGCAGGAAAATATTTACTCTTTGAATCCATCACTTCACATTCAGATAGATTATCTGAAGATGAAATTGACTACACACTAGAAGGAAAGATGGGGGAAGGGAAGGGAGGAAAACGTGGAAGGAACGGAGAAAAATGCCTTGGCGCAGATAGAGACGCATAGCCACCAGCTCCTCCCCAGGGTGGTTATACAGATTACTTATGTTACCACACTCTCCCTTCCATTGTTTGGAATGGCAAGACTTGAAAATTAAAAACTCCATATTTACATTCTCCTTGGGAGGTACGTTGGATTCTAATAAATCTGTTTGGCTGACTACAGGAAATCTGCCTCTTTTGGTTGCATCACACCCAGCTGTTTGCATTAAAGTCCATCCAATTTGATTTTCATTTGTCAGACTGATCCCTTTGATGTCAAAATTACTTTCTCCTTTGCATTTAGTCCTTAAGAGTTTCCAGCTGCCGTTGGCTCTGTAGTTACATTGAGGTCTTAAGCCAGTCTTGGGTCATATTGTTCTGCTTTGCAGTTGTCTAAACTAAATCTAGGTGACCTCATTCATCTTGATGACCTAACTCCAGACACTTACCCAAGATGTCTTGGGAGCTGCTGTTCTTGAAGATTGTCTTCATTGTGCTCACCCTCTGGTAACCAGCTTCAGCTGTATCTACTTCTCACCAAGAGCCCACAACTCATACCAACATCTTCTGTTCATTTGGACAAAGAATGTGTTCAATTCCCTTTAGAATCACTGATTGCCACCTGATTTACAATGTCTCTTTTTCTCCTTCAGAACAGGTAACCTCTTAGTGTTGAATGAGTCACAAATTGGTTTGGGGATCCTAAGCAGACCACAGAGTGTTGAATCAACATTTAAAGAGCTCTTCAGTGTCACAGTATTCAGTTCTATTCCTTGGGATCCTTTATGGGAGAGGCATCTATTGTTACTTTTCTTTAGAGAGGTGGAAACCAGGAGGTTAGGTGGAGTGTCCCAAGTTGTTGTTGTTGTTGTTGTTTTTTCCCTCTAATAACTATCTAGGCCAGACTTTGCTCTGCAAACTTTGGCCACACTAAATTCTATCTATAAAATTCTATGCGATTTATCCAGTACTTTTATTTACTGCTGGTCTGCCTTCCTGTCTTTCTATGTATCTATCTATCTATCCATCCTCCATCTATCTTTTGTATAGTTGCTCTCTAAACAATATATGAATTACCTACACTCTAATCTCTGTCCCATTATTCAATTTTTCTAGTTTTATCATCAACCTGAAATGTGTTGAGCTGTTTATTTTCTGAGACTCCGTCACTTTATTTGTAAATAGGATTCTGTTAGAGTTGTTGTAAGGATTAAATGAAATAATAAGTTTTTAAAAATCATGACTCTGACTGGTACCCAGCAGAGGTATGAGAAAGGACATTATTTTCCTCTTCTCTTAATATGAAGGTGGTACTGGACCAGAAAGTAATCAGAAAAAAAAAAAAAAAAAAAAAAAGAATCAAATTACTGATTCATCTGGCATGACCCTTTCTGAAATGAGAAATCACCTGTTTGGAGAGCAGTTGAGTCTGATTCTGTGAATTTTCTTTAAAAAGTGAGCCCTTCCCCCCAAGCATGATGTATTAGTTTTCTATTGCTTCTATAACAAAATTTACACACATTTAGAGGCTTAAAACAACACAGATTTATTATCTTACAGTCTGGGGGTCAAAAGTCCAAAATGGTTTGGCAGAGCTGCATTCCTTCTGGAAGCTCTAGGGGCAAGTCTGTTTCCTTGTCTTGTCCAGTGTCTAGAGGCTGCCCAACTTCCTCTCATCATGGCCCCATCACTTCTGCTTCTGTTTCAGTGGTCACATCTCCGGCTCCTCTGACTCCCTTCTTTTCTTATAAAGGGCTCTTGTGATTACACTGGGCCCACCCAGATAACCTACTATAATTTCCCCAGGTCAGGATCCTTAAATTTAGTTGCAGCAAAGTCCCATTTGCCATGTAAAGTAACATGTGCACAGGTTTTGGGGATTAGAATGTGGACATCTTTGGGAGTCCATTATTGTGCCCACCATGCCTAATACAAGCTTACAAAATGGTTTTATTTTGAAGGTCTACTCTCCACCACTCCTTTGAATGAAAAATCCATTTCTTATTCACTATTTCCATATCCTTTACTTACCCTATTAGAGATTTTTTAAGTTACTGAAATCTGAGAAGGTAGATAATCTTTCTGATTTTTTAAGGTAAAAAATGCAATAAAAATGGCTCTTTTGACATAAATCCCCTCTTGTGACCCACATTTCTTTTCCTGTTTATAGGTGATGTTTAACTCCTGGACTTATTTTGTGTTTGTCTGTTTGTGTCTTAGCTGCTCTCAAAATGTGAGCTCCCAGAACGGAAACCTTGATTATTGCATCATTCTATCAAAGAGTTTGCCTGGCCCTGTGAATATTCACAAAACAAATTCTCTTTAATAATTATACTATTTACTTTCTTTCTCTGAATTTTCATTGATGGGCACATTTAGAAAACAGCACATTTGAAATAGTTTTTAAATTCAATATTTAATCTGTCATTCTTTATGTTGATATTACTGAAGAGTATTTCACAACATAAAATGGAAGAATAAGAGATGAGCAATCCTTCCAACATCTCTCATTCTAATTGCTTATGAGTAGGGTTTATTATGGAACCATCCAATCATTGTTGTAAGGATGGTACATACGAGGGCTTAATTCTAGAAACATGTAGAACAGTCATATGGAGACAGAAAAGCAATTTTTATTTCTGAGCCATGTGTGTATTTGAGTGCATAATTTTGGAAAAAGACTTCATTCACTGGAGTGTTAGTAAATTTAACTTTATTGAAAGCAGTGACTGGATTTTCTGGATCCGAAAAAAAGTGCATATTTAAAGTCAAGTTTTTCTTTTGAGCTTTGTATTAAAGTAGAATTAAATATAGGCTAAAATTCTGGAGGGTGTTTTATCCTCGAAGGCAGTGGGTTTCATGGGCACCTTCTGCACACTGGTACACTTCAGGGTAATGAGTTCATAAAGGCATTAACATTCCATTTCTGCTCAGGGGGCTTCAGGGCTAAGTACTTCGATTCTGAAAACTTTGGGCAGCTACCTACTTCTGGTACTTGGGAGCTTCCTTCCTTGGCAGCCCTGGGTATATAGGCTGAATACACTGATGGGCTTCTTCAGCCTAAAACTGGTTTTGCAGAGTTGTTCTCTGCAGCCTGTGTAACTGGGAAGGCAGGGTCTCACACCAAACAGTGTATATCTCCATCACTCCCTGCTCATTCTCAAGGTCTATTACAATTGGACTTCCTACAGAATGGAAAAGTTACACAAGAGTACTGTTATCCCTAAACGCTCAAAAGCCATCAGTTGGCACTAAGTTTAAACTGGCTTCATAAAGTCATCTTTAAGTAGTGATAAACCACTATTGATAAACTATTTTATAAGAGTATTGGGATAGCAGCCAGCCTTCCTAACTTTCTCCCTTTCTTCCATTTCGTTACTTCCTTCATCTTCTTCCTTTTCTTTCTCTCTTCCTTCTTCTTTCCCTCCTTCCTTTTCTGTTTTCATTTCTTTTTCTTTCTTCTTGTCTTATTTCTATCTTTTGTTTTTCTCTGTCTTCTTTCTCTCTTTCCTCATAATAGGATAAGGATATATGAAAGGGTGAGATTTAGTCTTCTCTTGTGCATACATGTGAGGTGGAGACTGATTCCTTGTTCCCTGACTATATGTGACAGTGTGCACAAATGTCTAGAAATGTCTATGACCTCATGAGGCTGATGTTTTTTGACAGCCACCCCAGACCTTAAACATTGAGATGACTGTATTTCTTCTAAGTAGCCATCATAGGATCATATGTATTTATTTATCATATGTATTTATTGAGGAGTACATCCATTATTTGAAATATTTTGAAACCCTTTTAAACCTACCTTCTCTGACGTTTCACAGTGTCTCACTACATTTTAACCACCCTTTATTTCACTCAAAATGCATTCCTTGGATGAGTCATTTCTCTCATTGATTAGGCTTGGCTCCAATATCTTTTGCTTGTTTTCAAATGACAACTCCAAAGATGAATGTTTACCAACATAAAGGACAGTCCAAAGAATGCACCCTCTTAAAGATCAACAGCCTTTAAACTTTTACCCAGTAACTTGCAGTAGCTGGCATACTGAACAAAAAAATCTATATATGCTGTCTAACTCAATGTGATAGCTAAAATTAGGTATTATATAGTGTATATATTGTATATATTATATAGGCTACACACACACACACAACATACTCTCAAACACATTTATATAAAAGAAATTACTTTCCAGTGTTTAGAATGTTTACTTCTGAGTGATCAAATTATGGATGGTTTTAATTTTCTTCTTCTTTCTCTAATTTGCAGAGTATATACAATTATTTTTGTAATCAAGGATTAAAAAAAAACAATTTGAGCTCCTAAGGATATTTCTGAATACAAATTTAAAAACTGCAATGAATAATGACACCTTCACTAAAATAAATACATAACCTTTAAAGATTCATAAGTATTTAAATGTGTTTGGGTTATGTTTGTTTAGAAAAAGTCACATTAATTTAAGGTAGAATTGTACACACTTTTAATACATATTTCTAAATGTACTGCCTACTTTTTCTGTTACAAATGAAATACATCAGAAGCAGGGACAATGTCCACTGATGTCCTTTAAAATCACTTCTTTTTTTTTTAATATTTTATTTATTTATTTGACAGAGAGAGAGAGAGAGAGTGCAAGCACAGGCAGGGGGAATAAAAGGCTTGATCCCAGGACTCTGGGATTATGACCTGAGTCAAAGGCAGCAGCTTAACCAACTGAGCCACCCAGGCACTCCTAATACCACTTCTGTTGAGCCATGGTCTGAGTGTCTTAGAGCCCTGGATCCAGTAGGTGCCTAACTACTTTGGTCAGGAGCCCTGGTTTTTGAGGGTAGGTTGGCCAGTGCAAACTCTGTATCACAGTCTCAGAGGCAAGAGCTTACATGTTCTGGGCCCACTGTGAAATAAGCTTAAAATCTCCTTCATCTCTAAAATTCAGTGAATCCTTTTACTTACGGCTTTGATAATAAATAATTACTAGATAGATTGTTGTTCCATTAGTAATGCTACCCACAGCAAACAAAATTCACCAGAGGCAACAAGGAAAGGATTTGATGGATTGTCTCTTAAATCATACTGGAATTTCCCCTAGATTAGTTTGGCAGCAGGTGTAGGATCTCAGAAACGAGGAGGTTTAATCATGCCATCTCTAAACGCTAAGTGACTGCATCTTTCTGTCTTCCAAAGACAAGGGTGGTCTTTCTTTCTACTCTAGAATAAAAGTCTCTTCAGAGTCTCCGTGAATGGAGGCCTAATCATACTGTGTATGGCTTGATGAATCTGGAAAGCCTAACATTGCCAAAAATAGTAATATGGCAGTGAGTCTTCAGTAATCACAACTTGCTTTTCACTTTTCTTCTTTGAATTTTCTGTATTCGCTTCTATATAATTCAGAGTAAGGCTAGATGTTATTATAAACAAATCACAAGCTTTAAATGGATGTACTTCCTAAGAGGTTCTTTACATTTTTTTTCTCATTCTTATCACAGTTTGACAGGTAGCTTCTTTATCATGACTCAGGATCTAGGATCCTTCTATCTCTGGCTATGTTGAGCTCTGACAGCTTGAAGTTTTTAATTTCCAGCTGGCAGGGGGAAAGAGCCCATGGAGAAGTCCCACTACCTTGTTAAACACAGGGGCAGAGAGTGACACACATAGCACTCCCTGAAGTGATTGGTAGGAATTGATCACATGGCTACCTGGGTCCTAGGGGTGCTGGGAAATGTAGTTCCTGCTTGCACAGCTGCTTCCCAGTGACAACTCCACACTGTGAAAGGGAAAGTATGAATTTGGGGATAGAACTCCACATCACTGCCCCATTTTCTTGGCCTTCTCACTGCAAAAATTATTTTTAAAAAAATGAATATGTAAAATCAGCTGAGCTATAACAGTTACGCAGATATACATTGATTTTCTCATTCAGTGAATATTTATTTGACTGCTCTACCATGTGTATGACCCCGTGTATTCTAGCATTAGGATTACACTGGTTAATAAAGACAGTCCTGGTATTTCTCCTCCCAAGAGTTCACAGCCTGGTTGTAGCTATAAATAATAAATAAATGGCCAGGCAAATAATCACATCTTAAGAAAGCAAACAGGGTCTTACGATACTGACTAACTGGTGACTGGTCAGTGGCCTGCTTTGATCAAGTAATCAGAGCGAGCTCTTTGGAAGACAGACATTTGATTCTGGACATGAGGCATACGAAGGAACTAACTATGCAATGAGCACAGAGCCAGGGACAGCACATACAAAGACCATTTGGTAGAAGAGAATTCAGAGGGCTTTAACTCTATAACTTTTCTAAAGATTAGATCTGTATCTTTAAAATAATTAGAATCATCACCCTGCATATTATATATAAACTACACTGATAAAGGGAACATTGACAATGGAAAAATCTGGCAGGCAATACCTTGACCGGATGTTTAAACCTCACATCTCCAATAATGGACTAAATTCACAGTCTCTGCCGGTCCCAGGGTGGACCAAGGGCACGCCACCCACTCTAGTGCTCCTGCAAGGATAAAAATGAAAAATTTTAACTTGAAGCTAATCAGGAGAGAATAATCAGACAAATCTAAACTGAGAGATATTCTACAACACTGTGGACCAAGGCTCTTCACAAAGAGAGTAAAAAGACATGACAGCTAAATGCAACGCATGATCCCAGATCCTGTCATGGATAAAACGTATACACAGGTGCTGGCAGAAAACAGTAGCTCTGAAGACTTATCCTGAGACTTGTGGAAGTTTGACTATGACTGTACTTTAAATAATAGTATTGTATAGACATTAAATTTCCCAAGTGTGATGGCAGTATTATGGCTATGCAGGATGCCCTTGTGTGAAGAAATACACGATGAAGGTTCAGAGTAAAATGTAACTTTAGGTGAGTCGGACATGGATGTTCTTTGTATAATTCTTGCAAGTTTTATTTTAGGTTTGTTTGGGTATTTTTTGTTTGTTTGTTTTTTCAAAATAAAAAGTTAGGGGAAATAATTAGTTTCACACTCTTAGAAACTCCTTAAGGTGCTATGTGTGGAAGAAACTGGGGTGGAGGGGGCAAGTGGGAATTGCAAAAGAAGGGAAGGGGGGTGGAGGGACCGGGGAGTGAGGAAGGATAGGGCAGCTGTCCGGGAGAGAAACACTGTCGGCTTTCCCTTGGCATTTCAGCGGACATTTAGAGTAAAGTTGGAGGCGGACTAGATGGATCCAAATAGATACTGGAAGTAGAATCAACAGCATTTTCATAGATTGAATGTAAGGCAATGACGGTGAAAAAATAAAAATGATGATGCTGATGTAGTTCGCAAAATGCTCGCTAGGGGCGCATCTCAAATTTCCTGGAGATCCTGACCCGCTGAAGCTGAAGAGAGAAGCACAATTCACAGACTCAAGATTTATAATGTCCAGAGGATACAGATACACCAACTGTGTCAGAAGCAGCACCACGGTGCATCCTACTGAGATCAGCTTTACCCCTGGGTTCTTGTGACAGGGGCAACTGCTCTATGAAAACCCTCAGTGCTTACATTCCTGTACTTACAGTGACCACATGATGAACAACTTCAGTGACTCAAGTGGGCTTTGCCAGGAAACATATCATCAATGGGCATCTTCAAAATTCCTGTGCAAAGAAACCCACTAGGCCTGAAACTCTAAGCTTAATGCAATTTGGAGAGAATAAGCAGTTTTGTTCAGTTCAGGCCAACATGTTACTTGGTGTTTTATGCAAGAGCTGTTATTGCAGTCACATTGAGTAGAAGATTCAACGTGAATGGTAAATTACAAGAAATGCCCACACTTCCTATTTCCTATATCTATTTTAGTTGGTGGCAGTTACGATTTACTACGCAACACTCAAAATACAAATGGTGCTATGTTAAAGGATATATAAGTGACAGATTTGCAACCTCAAAGCGTGACTTCAAAATATTGGTGCCGGAAAGATTTCCAGTTCCGGAAGGCAGTTGAGACACACCAGGCAGAGCCCCCGCAGGTGAGGGCGACAGCGTGACAGAAGAGCTACGGGCCCACTGGATGTTGAAGTGAAGCTGTGCAGAGCGGGTGGGAGGCGCCGCAGCAGGCAGATGGAGGAGGCCTTCGGTGCCAATCGCGCGATGAGATGGCACAGACAGTGAGGAAACACTGCTAAGCAGGGAAACTGAGAGCATAAGGACGGGAGGAGAAAATCGAGAAGGAGAGCCAAGAACTTCAGGAAAACGAAGAAGCAGGGTTATGTGAGGAGAATGTGCGGGCACTCTCCATTTGCCCCTCCAGCTCGGCTGCAGGCTCATCTGCCCTCATCCTTGGCCAGGAGGCTGGATCCTGAGGACCGTGCTGCCAAGGGGCTCCTGTGCCCTCTGCGGCTGGGTGGTTTCATCCGATGGGAGCCACTTCTGAGGAAATCAGAGGCAAGTGTAGGGAGAGGCTTATTTCTTCCCTAGCCCCTGCCCGCTGGGCCTCGAGGACTTTCTCGACCCTCGCTGACCACCATGACCCTCACCCGCCCACTGCTCTTGCCCGCCAGGCCGGTGGTAGGTTGTGGCTTCTCCCCGGAGCTAACCCAGGGGTAGGTCATCTTCCCTTATTTGTTTCCCTCAACTTGTGCTCACACCTTCTAAGTACTCACTCTTTAGATTCTCAGGGAAATGCCTGACATCCTGACCCACACAGGGAGTTGCAAGATCCCCATTCAACTTCAAGGAGCTTGATTAAGGACCTAATGGGAACCACAGTGCTGAGTTCACCTAGTGAACAGTCTGGCTCTGAAGGAACAGACGTACATGGTGTCTCTGTATTCCTAAAACAGGAGGATGATGGATTCCTTCATCTTTCTGCACTGGCATTGTTCTTCAGCCCTTAGGACACTCTTACTCTTTCCAACCAATGTCTCTGGGGCTCGTGCCTTGAACCTAATCTCTGCCCACCCCAGGTCTTTGCATTCAGATGGTCAAGAATCTCGAGCTCCAGTCCATTGAGAACAATGAGGAAATTGGCTCGAGAGAACTTCATGTCAGGACAGTTGTCTTTATCTGGCAGAGCACCACAACCTAGGAGGTACACCTGCTTCAGAATTCAGCCTCAGAGCTTCCTAACTGATATACCTATTCAGGTTCCTCTTCGGGTCATCTGCTCTGGTTTTGCACTAATAGTAGAAAGGAAAATTGTCGAGAGAAAGGTACACATTTGAAATATCCAGAGGGGGTGCCTGGATGGCTTAGTCATTAAGCGTATGCCTTCGGCTCAGGTCATGATCCCAGGGTCCTGGGATCAAGCCCCACATCAGGCTCCCTGCTCAGTGGGAAGCCTGCTTCTCCCTCTGCCACTCTCCCTGCTTGTGGTCCCTCTCTCACTGTCTCTCTCTCTGTCAAATAAATAAAATCTTTATAAATAAATAAATAAATAAATAAAATATCCAGGAGGATGCAGTATGTGTTATAGGTATAAATACAAGAATGCAGACTGATTTATTGACAAAAGAAAAGAGATGTTGTGCTTTATTCTAGATCATCTGAATCAGCTTCACTGTATTCTAGACTCTAAGATTACAGTCATTAAAAGGTTTTGAAAAGTAGTTTCTTTGTGAAATGGTCATGTGAAATTAAACACGCAGAACACGAACACACAGAGAATAGCTCCTTCCCTCTCTGCACTTCTTCCATACACGCTTTCTGCCTCGTCTATGGAGTGTTTGTGATTGTCGCCTTTAGAAGGACGCTAATGCACAGAGAACATCAGTGGAGTACAGAGAATGGGAAGAATCTCAGCTACAATACCTAAAATTAGAAGTTGCTCTTGAAAATCTGTCCCAGAAATAAAAGTAATCAGAGAACTGTACTTGATTGAATTCAAGTGACACTGTTTTAAGCACAAACGGCAGAAGTGAGGGACATTGGTACCTCTTAGACACAATAGCAATGGCCCAGAATGGTGTGTTATTAAAACTACTCAAAATTCCTTTTAAAAGGAAAGAAGTGCTTTTCTTTTCTACCCCTTGTACTAGGAGCGATCTTTCTCCATCTGATATAAATTATGGTTCGAGTTTCATGAAACAAGGCTCTGGAAAGATATCTTTTAGTCTGCCTGCACGGAGATGACAAGTTTGCATCAACCAGGAGGAGAATGGTCGCTGTAGAAGATTAGCCTTTCATTGCACGAAGAGGGAAGTTGGGAAGAAGTAAATGGGAGAGTAGAACTATAGAATAACATGAGGCTAGTTCATGTCCCTTATAGAACATGGTAATGTTACTGGCATAATAATAACAAGAACACAAATAAATAAATCCATGACAAGGAAAGGAAGCTTAAAGGTTAGGAAGAAAAGGTATGTTACACCAAGGACATTATAGAAAAGACAAGGCTTAAGAATACCAACCCTAGGGGCACCTGGGTGGCTCAGTCTCTAAGCGTCTGACTTTAGCTCAGGTCATGATCCCAGGGTCCTAGGATCAATCCCTGCATCAGGCTCCCTGCTCAGCAGGAAGCCTGCTTCTCCCTCTCCCACTCTCCTTGCTTGTGTTCCCTCTCTCACTGTGTCTCTCGCTGTCAAATAAATAAAATCTAAAAAAAAAAAAAAAAGAGAGAGAGAGAGAAAAAATGCCAACCCTAAGGGGCACTTTGGGTCGCTTGGTTGCTTAAATGTCTGCTGTCAGCTTAGGTCATGGTTCCAGGTCCTGGGATGGAGCCCCACATTGGGCTCCCAGCTCAGTGGGAGTCTTCTTTCTCTTCTTCTTCTGCCCTTTCTGCTCACTTGGTTTCTCTCTCTCTCTCAAATAAATAAGAAAAGAATCTTAAAAGAAAAGAATACCACCTCTGAAAGCTAAGAGACTAAATTTTAATCTTCGCGCAGGTCAAGGGTAGCCTCTCTGTTACTACGTGAAGTTCTCTTTACGGTCTTCCACTTGAGTGTGTCTTTGCCTAATTATACTCTGAACAGTAAGCTTTCAAGGTTTAAAAAAAAAATGATGTGATGTACAGAAAATTAAATAATTTCTGAGACAAATATATCAACAACCGGAGGCCAAGACAACTTCCATTAGAAAAAAGAAATTCCCTCATAATAAAGAAGATATTACAGAATCTTGTTTTAGTTGCTTTTAGAGATTACAGCTGCACTCCATAGAGCAAAATCTGGAAGTCATAACATTGAAACACAGGAAACTCAAAACTTTCAGGGAAAAATGTGGACCAACCCGTGGTGGACAAAACATAGTCTAATACAACTGGTCCACTCTAGGAGGGGGAAATAAGATGAGGATAATCAGAATAACACAGGCTTCAAGAATTATTTTTATAGAGGAAGATACAAGAAGAATTCATCCTGAAGAAAAAAGTACATAAAATACTAAGAAATGCCTCACCTTACCAATAATAAGGAAAGTCTAATTCACAAAAAGAATCACATTTTACTACCTTTGAAGAGACAATCTGATGTAAAATGTCTACATGAGTTGACTGTAGGAACACCATGGGCCGTTTTTACCTGGGCTTTCTAAGAAAGCTTTTGATACCATGCTCTACACAGGGGTAATCTCTCTAATAATTATGACCCCTGAGAGACAAGTGTGGGCCTTGGTGGGGTCAGTACTTCCCTGTAAGCTGCTTCAGGTGTGGGAGCCAGTAAAGTGCCCCAGAACAATCTATTTGCGGTTCTCTCAACATATTAATGAGGTAGGCAAAAGAAGAAAAAGAAAAAGAATAGACAGTAAGGTCATGACGTTTAGTGGATGATGAACTATAGAAAGACCATGTTAAAGAGGGAAAGCCACATCATTTCTCTTAGTGGGAAGAACTCCATCTTGGGCAGCATTTTTCAGTCATGTTGCATGATGCTTGTGGCTTTTCAGTTCCTTCTGACAGGTTTGCTTTTTTTTTTTTTTTCCTTCATAATACATCAGGTTTATATAATGCTTTTCTTACTAAGAGCATGAAATACTTTCTGTGGATTTTATTTCATTGATCTTCCTCAGAACCTGTAAAGAGTTTTTAAAGGCCAGGTAGTGTAGTCTATTTTACATCAAGAAAGAGAGGTTCACAGGGGGTGCCTGGGTGGCTCAGTCATTAAGTGTCTGCCTTTGGCTTAGGTTATGATCCCAGGGTCCTGGGATCGAACCCCACATTGGGCTCCTTGCTTGGCAGGAAGCCTGTTTTCCCTCTCCCACTCCCCCTGCTTGTGTTCCTACTTTCACTCGCTCTCTCTCTCTCTGTCAAATAAATTTTAAAAATCCTAATAAATAAATAAATAAATAAATAAATAAAAGAGAAGCTCACAAAGGCAGACCTGTGGTCTCAGAAAATGTGTTAGACCTAGTTAACTACCCAGAAATCATGCCCTTGTCTAAATCAAGCTGGTGTATTTTAGTTGATTTTTTTTCAGGTATAGGTGCTCCTCCAGCAGTAGTCCAACAAGAAAAGGCATGTGTTTGTCCACGGAATGTTACCAAATTCTGTGTTAAAACAACAACAACAACAAAGCTCTTATATTGGTCTCCATGATTCAGGAGGAAGCGTTAGGCTACATCACCATAAACCTTGCTCCTGTATCCAGCTGTCTGCTAATGATCGTTTTCACATTTAATATCAAGCAAACACGGAAAGCAGAAATGGAGGTGGAGGTGAGGGGCAGCCCTCTGCTGAGTTTAGCTGCATTTCGCATGGATTAGTGGATCCGTGAGATATAAAATGAACAAGAATTGATCCTATCCTTTATGATGATGGCTTTGCTGCTGCAGCAAAGAAGATAAATGGTGACTTCAGACTATGATTAACCCCAGATGAACTGTTTCAGTCAGTGCCCAGGCACGTAAAGAAAGCTCAAAGCCCGCACAGCTGAAAGTGTGAGGAGACAATTTACAGAGTGTGAAAGTGTCTTTATAGAGTGGCATTGAGGGGACCTCCGGGGGACACTGAGGCACCCAGAGACTAGCAACAAGAAAAGCTGTTACCATCCCAAGACTTGAAGAGGCAGGCAATGGAATAGTCCTAGAGGATTCTAGTGAGAGCTGGAGCCGTAGAGAAAAGCCAACTCCCAGGAACTATCGTTGAGGGAAGGAACACTGTTGGAACCACAGCATTAAGCAGGGAGAAAGTAGTGGCGTGGGGTGAAGTTGGGGGGGCCCTTTCTTCTCCCTTCTCCTAGCCCCTGGATCTCCTGCCAGGGCTTCCCACTGACTGACTCCCATCAAAATACAGAGGTCAAAGGAATCTGACAGACACAGTTGGTAGAGATCATAAAGGTTTTCCCTGTCGCCCAAGCCCAGGTAAGTATCAGTGCAGAGAAGGTGGGGAATGAGTGGAGAGGGTGGGCTGATGGGAAATCTGCAGCCGGTGAGCCACAGTATGAACCATTTTTCCCTGTCCTTCCTGCCTCCCATATCCACCGGTCGTATACTTAGAGCTCTCTCCTGCTTCTATCCTCCCCTGGTGTAAGAACACAAATTAATAAGCACTTGGATATGCTAAGCCATCAGGCAAGTGCAGGAGGATGATTGGCCAGCCATAGAAACCTACTTGCTTGAAATGTTGGAAGCATCTCTTTTTAATTTTCTCCCTTCTCCCAGGGTGCCTCAAGAAAGTCTCTTGGGTAATAGTAATAATATTTTAAATCTTTTATAATTTTGCTGGCATTTAGAACTCTTAAATAATTGAATTTCCTCTAATATGTAACACCCTATTCTGGATTCCCTCCCTAGTATGTCCTTTGTTACGGCTAAGCCCATAGGCTGATAGGTTCACTTCATTAGCAAGTCGCAGAGTTCTAGGCGATGAGCACCGAGCAGGTAGGAGAGTATAGGGCTGGACTTGCCAACGGAGCCCATGGGTTTGGGTCCTTGATCCTTAACTTTTTGTACCTGGTCGATCTTGAGCTCATGCAAAGCGTGTACCCCTACTAAGCTTCAGATTCATCATTTGTAAAGCGATGGCATTGACCTGCATAAACTCTAAAGGTACCTTTTAGCTCTGAGATTCTGTGACTGGGCCTCTACTTATACTCAAGCAACCGAAAGTGTTGCACTGCAGAAAGAATACATTACAGACTTAATAGTCCCTGGGATGAGACACGGAGGGAGAGATCCAATACTGAAAATCAATACGCACGAGCATAGAACAGGAGATGGAAAGTGCAGAGAGCAGTCAATCAAGAGCTAATGCATGGCAGACTTCTTGGCCAAGGCCAGAGACTGGAAGAAAAATGAAGAATTAGATGGAGGGCTAGGGGGTGGTATCAAAATAAGGTGCCCTATTGAAATAGCTGCTCATGGAAGCAAGAGCTAATTTACAAATCATGCCAACTCTTAGTTTTTCTTGTTTGGAATGCTTACAGGTTTATCTGTTACTGTTAGCTATTGACTAGAACTTGGCATATTGCTCCCTAGGCCCTGAGTATAGTTATAATACTCAATAACTAAGTAAAACAGGTTTGGTTCATCAGGAGGCCCAGCCATGGCCAAGAATTCTGAACCATGTTGTGTAAACATAGTTGTGTGGTTTGTTTGGATATGGTTTCTCCTGCATCCCCCTACAGCAGCTATGGGGACTAGGAATCAGGATTATGTACTAGGGATAGCCTAGTGAATTTACTAATAGAGAAACTATGTTTGTGTGATGATCAAAAATGATGCTACTTGGGGCGCCTGGGTGGCTTAGTGGGTTAAAGCCTCTGCCTTCAGCTCAGGTCATGATCCCAGGGTCCTGGGATCGAGCCCCGCATGGGGCTCTCTGCTCAGCAGGGAACCTGCTTCCTCCTCTCTCTCTGCCTGCTTCTCTGCCTACTTCTGATTTCTGTCTGTCAAATAAATAAATAAAATCTTAAAAAAATTTTTTTTAAATGATACTACTGTAGATGCTGTTGTGTATTGCATACATATCAATCATTGAACAATATGCCATAAAGGACTTATTACCCTGATTATCCAAACAATTTCTTCTGTCTCCTTTTGTGAATGAGTACTACACAAATTTTTAAATTCCATAATCAGGAACCTCTCCAACCACTTAAAATAGAATAAAAATAAGGAAGGATATCATTGTTCATACCATCTGCTGACAGTCTGCTTCTGTGCATATAACTAAAAACATTTTCCTCTCTCAATCATATGGCACAACTCAGGTGACCACTCTGGGACCCAGGCCAGAACTCGATCCCGAGTTCTCTAGCCTTGTGCATAAGGAGCCACAGGGAGCTGAGGGGGCGTGGGTTACCAGCACACATGGATAAGGGGCGTGGGTTACCACGCATGGATAATGATCTTTGACAGTCTCTTCTCCTGGCTGCTTTTCCCTTAATAAACCTCTACACTAGGAACAAGGTTGCTGTATGCTCTGTTTCTTCACCCACATTGCAAATGAAGACGCTACTCAGGTCTTTGAAAGGGGAAAACAGAAGTTGCTAGTATTTTCATGTCTGATCGGAAAACCGGAGTGAGAACCGTACCCACTGTTGGAGAATCACTACTGGAGAATGCAGTTTAACCCAGGGCCCTTGGTCTTCGCCAGGCCATCCCCCAAGAGTCTGACCTTGGTTATCAGTGCAGGTACATCAATGCCAAATCTCTTCTGAGGCTTCCCCATGCTTCACGAGGGGCCATTCGAACTCCTTTGAAGAGGACTATGTAACATTGCTTAATTCCAGCTCTTCCTCCTCGGCAGTGATTTTTCTTCCCTCTGAGTTGGTTCATTGAAAAACCAGGTCAGAAACGGCACACAAACCTCATAATACTCTTTGTTATAAGATGTACGTGATATTGTTTTATTTAGTTCTGAATTCTTTGCCAAGGGCTGAAAGTAGCTTCTTGATAATTTACTTTTCCAGATGACTCAGATTCATTATAACACCGGCATGGCCTTAAACCTGAGCTGGTTCTGATTTGAACTTAGAATTGTGGCTTTTCAATTCATGACCTCCGGAGCAGACATTACTTACAAAAGCCCACAATGAGGTTTTATTTTGTTTTGTTTTGTTTCAGAGGCTAAGCATCAGCTTTTACCTACCAGATTTTCAACTTTTCTAGAGATCCCAGGTAATAAAACAATCTCTGTAGCTCAATGAGCTCAGGGAAGTTTTGTTTTTAGAAAACTGGAATAAAATCTCTTACTCTCTCCCTTTTGGGAGCACCAGGGCAAGTTTAATTGGGACTGTCTTGAGCAATCACCTGTGTAGCTATATTCAAAGTATTAGGAAGCTGATAATAAAAGCAGCCTTATTCATTTATATTTATATTTTATACATATTTCTCTGGAGCTTTTGTTCTGAATTTATGGAAGGCCTTTACATATTTTAGCTAATCTTAATACTATCTGTATGAAATATGTGGATAAAGATTATGATGAGGGGGAAGGCAGGAAGGGAGAGAGAGAAAGAGAGACAGGAGACGAGACATTTCCCACCAGTCTACACCCTTCCTGAACTTTGTCCCTGTAAGTCTCGATCTCTTACTCTTCCTCCTACCTCTTACTTCCTAAATTCTTTCTCTGTCCTGCCCTCTCACTTAGGAAATGATTCCTTCTCTTCCTAAAACCCCACAGAACTTGATTCTTTATCTTTGTAACACAAGCTACGGCATTCCATTTTGTACAGTGCCTTAGCGTGTCTCGTTTTGTCTCGACCACGGGCTCTAAGTTCCTGATTCTGTATTACCCAGGGCCCACTTAGCAAAGGGTCTGGTCCACGGAAGAAGCTGAGTATCTGTTTGTTGAATAAATCCAAGGAAATCTGCATACCCCAATCTATGCTGCCCTGCAGGGAAATCTGCCAGCAGAACCTTTTCCTAATCTTCCCTTCCCTTATCCAATCAGATCACAATTTCCAGTCTTCTTTTCTAATGTTTCTTGAATCTGTCATCCTTCCTCTGCCACGGCCCACGTTTATCCTCTCGGTTTGGTTCCCCCGGGATAGCTTTCTGCTTCTGGGCTCTTTTTCACCCCTCACCTGCTCTTTACCCTGTCCTTCTACCCACCGCTCTACCTCCTCTTCCTGTCCAGTGTTCTGCATAAAATTAAAAGAACAGGGAGCAAATACAAAGTCAATATCCTCTGTTTGTCATTTCCACCATATTCCGAACTCCTCTAACATATGGCAACATCCTTTCCAGTGGTAGCTGACGTAAAGCCTAGACACTAACCTATTGGACTTTTCAGTGGTTCTGGAAGATTCCTAGCCCCATCTGCCCATACCCTGTTGCTCATGCTATTCAGTCTACCTAGAATGGCCACACCTCCAGACTGCCACGGATTCATCTTGGTGTAGCCCACAGCACCTGACAGAACGCCTTGCCCATATTAAGGTTTAATAAATATTTGTTTGAAGTCTTTAAGTCTCTTAAATTTCACTGCTACTTATCCATAAAGGGCAGACGACTCTATTTGGCATTTCTCTGATTCTCAGTATCACCTTCTAATTCCACTTTTTATTTCTCACTCTCAGAATTCAAACATCATTTTACAATTCCCCGAAGAAAAGAACTGATTCCATTTATTTGGTTGTTGTTCCTTTGCTCTCTTGTCTTTACCTCCTTCCTCTGCCATTTTAAATTTTTCTTTCGTTTCTCTTCTGCTCTTCCCTTCTGTTTTATCCACAGCTCTGAGCACACTAGCGCCTCACTCTAGAACGCTGGGCGTCAGTTCAGATGATCTCAAAGATTCCTTTCAGTTCTGTTAGCCAGTAGTTTAACAAATTACATAACCTGGGAATCTAAGCTATTACAGACTTAACACTTGTGTTTCCCATTAGCCTTTCTTATTTTCAGCTCCGTTGTAATAATAAAGCAATGGAGAGGTTTTGGGGACCCTGGGAAGGGAGAGTGCAAGAATTCACTAGCTACTGTAGCGTCCAGCCTGGGAAGGGGTCCAAGCCAAGCGTGGGGTTCAGGATGTGTTTCTAGTTGCACAGCAAAGCTGCAGACTGGAAACCCCATTGTCTGGATACTCAACAGTAGGCATGCTGCCCTGCCTTCTTGTTCCTAGCATGCCTTTGGGGGATGTTCCATATTTTTATCAAATCGTACAACAACAGTATTGCCAGTTCCCTATGTACCTTAAAGGAAGGTGTATCAATGTAATGTCCCAGGAATATGATTAAATGAAACTTAATTTTGAAAGAACTCTGTATTGCAAAATTTAACTTTCCCCTAGCCTTCAGTTCTGGAAGATGATGGGGACGGTGTGTATAGGGGGCAGAAAACCCAATGCTGATCGTCAAGGAGATCTTTCAAAGCACCTTCCAGCTATAATTAGAAGTGAACAAAGAAATGAGAGGGGAACCAGAGGTTCAAGTCATATTCCTCCATAGAAAATATGTAGCAGCAACTTGGGTGTTAAAAAAAAAAAAAAAAAGGAAATAAAAACAACAAAAGAAAAAATGAAAATGCACATATGGAATATTTACCAAATGATGAACATACGTAGTTGAAGAAATAACAGAAGATACCTCCATTGCTATCAATCATTATTATATGTCATACAATTACAAATATCATTATGTTATATGATAAAATAACATATTTATATCATATTATATTAGTCAGATTAATCTGCTCTCAGGAATCCACTATGAGTCATGAGTAGTTGCGTTGGTAAATAAATCTCTTAGCAGTATGTGGGTAACAAGCAATATCTTCTCTTTTCGTGTCTCTGTCCCATTATTAATCTGTGGGATATGCAATTAGTGTACATGAGAGAGACACAGCTAGAAGACTGGAAACCAGGTTTTCTTTGATTTACAGTCATGTGCCCAATGTTTCAGATGCTCTGCAAAAGGAACTTTATTTTCTTGCTTCCGTTAAGCATACCATAATGTATTTGTTTCTTAAATCTTCTCACCATCCTGACAAAGAAAATAGGGGACACATTTTTATTTCTCATACTCGGACGGAGGGGCTAGTGGAGGCACTGTGGATTAGATGTGGAGAGTGGTCTGGGATAGCACGCCAACGGGGTCTGGAGTCTTCCATTCACACTGACTAGCTGCGAGACACTGAGCGAGTCTAAATTGCTTCAATCTGGACTGAAGCAGATACTTAGCTTATGTGTGAAAAGGTTGTTGTGAGGAACTAGTAAGAATGTGTCCACACACACACACATACTGCACATGTATACTTTGTTTAAATATCCCTAAATGTGGTGACTTTTTTTATTATGAAACCATTTTTCTTGGCTTTTCAGTGATGCAACCACACTGTCCAGTATATCCTTCTAGATGCCTGGATCAACTACTGGGCTCCAGCACCTTCTAGCCTGTCCCAGAAAACTGAAGCACAACCTAGCCTCAGTGTTTCGTGATCGATAGGTGTGTTTGGGTTGTGGTCAAGATGTTGTAAAGAAAAGCTATGGGGCACCCTTTTTCTTGCCATCAAGTTTAAATACAAAGCATTTAGCAATCAGGCCTCTTTCTTACCTTTTGTTTAGAAGGGGAAAAAAAAAATCAAAACACTTAGCAAAGCCTGGCATGTAATGAGTGTTCAATAAATGTTATCATCCTGTCCTTTGATGGCCTGTGGTCTAAAATGCCCAAGCCTGAGCAAAGAGCAGACACAGAAAGATGTTGACTTTTTTTTTTTTTTTTCAGATTTATAACTACCATTGCCACAAGTACACTATTACTGTATTTTTACCTTTTTTCTGGAAATAACTTAAAATTTACAGAAGAGTTGCTGGAATCATACAAAGACTATTCCAGTATTACCTTCATCCAAATCCATCCATTATTAACATTTCACCTCTCTCACTCTTTCTTTGTGTCTCTCTTTCCCCTTCACACACACACACACACACACACACACTCCTTTACCCCAAATGCTTTGGTGCATTTTTCTTAAAAACAAAGACATCCTAAGGACAATGATCAAATCCAAGATCCATAGAATACTATTTCCTATATGCAGACTGTATTAAAATTTCACCAGTTATCCCTAAACATATAACGATAGTATTTATTTTTCCTGATTCAATATTCAGGCTAGGCTCAGGTGTCATGTTTACTGTCCTCTCTCCTTTCACCTCCTATGGAGGAGTTTAGCTCCTAGTCCCAGGGGCTGTCTAAGAGGGCAATGCAATAGTCAGTGAAGACAACTTTTTACTAATAAGGAGCAAGGTATCTTTTAGAAAACACAATAGATTCTTTATAAATGATATGGATTTTCTTTGATTCTACCAAAAATAAAATAAAATCACCCTTCTAGTGACTTCCATCAAGGCTACGTCACAGAACGTTATTTTAAGCCAGAAAATAGCCACAGGGCTGATCCTGACCTGTTTTCTGGCATGATTTGAATATAAATTGAGTCCCCACTAAGTACAAGTGTGGGATCTGGGCGTAGCCCCGAGATGACTGAAAGATCTGGACACAACTGTGTGTTGTCTGATTACACTGATACGAAGTGTCTGGAAATGGCAAATCTATAGAGACAAAAAGCAGATTAGAGGTTGCCTGAGGCTGCAGGGTGGGAATTGATACTGCTTTTATTTTTTATTATTTTTTTAAAGATTATTTATTTATTTGACAGATTAAGAGTAGGCAGGGAGGCAGGCAGAGAGAGGGGGAAGCAGGCTTCCCGCTGAGCAGGGAACCCCATTCGATTTGGGGCTGGATCCCTGGACCCTGCGAGCATGGGTTGGGCCTCTGCCTTCTGGGTGGCCCAACCCACTGAGCCACTCAGACACCCTTTGATACTACTTTTAAACAGGCATGGGGGATCTTTTGGGGTGATAAAAATGTTCCCAAACTGGACAGTGATGAGGGCTATGCACCTCTGTCAATTTACTAAAAATCACTGAATTATATACAATTAAAACAGATAAATTTGATGCCATGCAGATTATACCTCTAAAAGCTCTTATTGGAAGGAAGGAAGGGAAGAGGGAGGGAGACCCATAGAAAAATCCGGAGAGAGAAGTCGTGTCTGTAGAGCTATTTGGGCAATTTCAAGGACTCAGGCCTCCCAGGTAAAGGTGACAGAAGACCTCAGTTTCCTGTGGCTGCTTTCCTACCTACAGCCTGTTTTGCGTGACGAATAATGCTTACGAGTTACCTAAACTGTATAGGTACCGAGTAAACTTTCTTTACTGGCTAGTGGAAGATAGATCCTGTTCTCTGTTTTCCTACGTAGAAATCTTGCCCGTGATTGCTAGATGTATTTGGTGATCGTGTCACATGATACACGAATATCGAATCATTACATTGCACCCCTGAAACTAATGTCCTATGTCACTTATACCATAATTTTGACCAAGTCCTGCGTTCTCTCTTGCACGAGCCCAGCCAGGCTCATGAAATCATGATGCTAATTAAAGAGAAGTGGTCTCCACAAATGTTTTGAAACTTTGGAATGGAGAAAAAAAAGAGCCCATAGAAGTTGCCAAATCTATCTTTCTGACAAGAGTCAGGATGAAATGGTTAGAGCCAAGAGGGGTGCATTCCCACCAGCCTAATGTCTTAATGGGAGTATGCTGGAAAGAAAGAGAGGCGTGCGAGTTGCATTGAAGGAAAACTCTAAATGTTGAGAGTTTTTAATGAATCAATGACCTCAAAATTATTTTGTTGATTGTATATATATATTTTTTTAATAAAATTAGACAAGCTCTTCAAGCATCCCCTCTATGGCCCGAATATCTACTTTCTGTAAAAAGCATGAAGGAAACTTCACTGGAGTCTCCAGGCTGTAACACTGGGGGAAATGATTGATTTCACTTGAACACCACCACCAACAAAAAAATGTTTAAAAACAGTTTCACGGCTCAACTTTCTCCTTGCTTTTTATTTTTTTTTTCTCTTATAGTTGGAATGTATTTTATCGTCTGTCAGTTTTGCCCTATGATATGTCCTCTTAAATTGGATCTGTAAGCCCTTCATAAAGTTTAATAAATCTTCAGCATTTCACCCTAAGGAAATTATATTAAAAACCTTCAAATGTGAAGTTGGGCCCGCAGACACACAGCGCTGGGAATTTTATCACCATAATCAGCGTGTAATGAAAGCCTCTGTCCCTGTTCTTTCCCCGTCATAATCTGCCTGTCTTTATGAAAAAAGGGGGGTTTGTCTGGGTTCATCTGCAAGCTTTAATTGGAAGATGTCTTCATTTCATTCCGGCCTACTGGGATAATAACTCAGCCCCGTGTTTAAACACAAGCCCTTGCTGCTGATATTTTTTCATTTAGTAAAGCATGTCTCTTTAAATGATTTAGCAAATCATCATGAATGCCAAGCCAGGGTGATTGGCAGCTCATTGCTGGTGCACCATTTGCATGACATTTGTTCTGCAGCTAAGAAAGCTGCCGCAGGTAAACAAGCAGGCCCTGTACTCACTCCCTTGGAGTCCCTTCCTGTTTATTTTCTCATAATCAAATGACATTTATGGAGAAGCAAATGCAGCTGCACATATATGAGGGAAATGCAATCAGGCTAAACATGATGACTTCATTCAGGTGATATTTTGATTAGGGAAAGGATATTTTTATGACATCGGGGGCTTTTTTATTAAGAAATCTGACAAATTCCCTTTTGTGTAACTAATACTTTATATTTTAGCTATATTTTCATGTAAGGGCTGGACTCGAATAATCAGTCGACGGCCCACTCACTTATGAGGGTTTCATTAAAACCTGGGAAAGCGTCAAGCGGGAGACAGGAGACAAGCTTCTTTGTCCCATTCAGGAGAAAATAGCCTTTTCTCCCTGCAAAGGAAAAAATAAAAAAGAAAGAAAGAAAACAAGGCAATATGATATAAAGCTTTTTATAGCATCAGCAAATGCAGCTTTTCCTAAAGGAGATTTCGGAGAGAAGGATGTTTTATGGTTAAACGTTTTATACGTATTTTCTGGCTCATCATCCTACCAGGGGATATGGACAATAACAAACCAGGTGGTGGTGGTTGTTTTTTCTTTTCCCTTAAAAAAATGTTAATAGTACCATGAAATCTTTCTTAGTTAATGTGGTCGAGGAGGCTAACAAAGAGCAAACAAGCTACACTCGCAGCCTTGCTAGAAATGCAGGCGCACATAGGACTTTCAGAAAGAGGGCTGCCTTCATTTCTGGAAAATGTTCCCTCTCCAGTATGGGCAGATACCTTTCCGAACTTCCTCAGCTTCTCCTCCAGTAGGAGGCTGAGAGCAGGAGCAGGAGGCCATTTCCCCTCTTCGAAAAGGATGCGTTTACAGAAGCAGCTGCTAAATCCCGCCTCAACCAGGGACCACCCCAGTTCTTTCTGAGCTAAAACAATTACTCTCGGAAAAGTTGAGTCTTTTTTGTCACCACTTCTGCCTGAGAGAAGAGTAGAGAAATATGCTTATTTTAAAAATGAAAAAGGTATTTCTAAGCAACCCAAATTTCACCTTATGATGACGATGATGAGTATTTTGTCCTTGTGGTTTGGGGTTCCTCTTCTGGACAGGCTTCCTCCTGTGCTTGCTTTCTCTCTGTCATCCATGAGTCTTAAATGGCAAAGAATGATTCATCCAACCCACGAGCCCATTGTGACTGAATAGGAAAATGCTTCCCCACACAGTGCTTTGTGTTGGACACGCCAGCTCTCCTGGGGCTGGCACGAGCTTGAAGACCCCAAGAAGTAAAAAGAGAAAAGCTAGCAACAAGTCCGAAGAAGGACAGCTGCACTGAAGGAAAAGGTTTAACATGGCTATGGTCCCTGTTGGTCTTTTTTGTTATACTTGAACACATGAAAAATACTCCTTTCAGCAATATCTTCCAACCCAAAGGTCAATGATCTTATGTAATAACAGCAACAACATTTATATGGTTCTTTATGACTTCTAGAATGTTAGTCATTGGAAATGATAATGTCTGGTATAAACTCCGTATTAGGAAGGTCCTGAGTGTTTGCTGGCTGAAGAAGCTTGAGCAGGAACCTGGCTCTTTTGCACAGATGAAAGAAGAAATTACTTTTCCCTCCAATGAGTGCTGTAGGCTTAGTGTGGGGCATTGACTCAGGGAACTATTCCCATTCTTCTAGGATCCTGTTTGTGTGCATGGTGATGGTGGGGAGGGATGGGGGTGGGGTTTCCAGCCCTCCTCTTCCTGAAGGCAACTTGTGACTTTAAATGCTTTTGTATTGTTCTGCTTGTTTATTTGTTCATTTTACTCTGACAATCTGAAATCTAAAGACCTTGCAAGAAATCTGATTCAGATCAGGTGATGAAAATAATTCAGTGATTATAAGATGTGGAGTGTGTTCAGTGAAGGATGATAGAAGCCAAGTTGTCTGGAGGGATTCCTGAGCAGTTTGTAGGCAGCACTGTTGGAGGATAATTCTAACCCTGTTTGCCTAAGTCAAGGCCACATTCTATGGAGACTGTAGACTCATGAGTCTCTGACCAGTGGGAATAGTGTTAAAAAGGAGGGTTTGTGGCTGATTCTGACCCCCATTCTCCACCATGACTGGATAGTTAGGATGCCACACTTAGCTCTGTCATAGCATTTGTCATACTATTGAATAACTCCCTGTTTAGTGGTCTTTGACCCATATTAAACAGGGAGTAGCTTGAGGCCGGGGACTGCAACTTGTTCACATGTATGACATTATCAATTTATTGCCTCTCCGCTCCAAATGCATCCTTCAATATATGCTCTGTGATAAACCAGGGAATTCCTGTGAGCATTTCTCCTTTAAACCCAGCATGATGTTAAACCTTCTTTTTGAAAGAAGGAGGAAGGGGCTTCCTGTAATTTCTGATTGTGGGGTGAGGGGTGGGGAGATGGGGGTGAGGACATCCATTGTTATGCAGACAGACAGAATGCAAACCACCCCTCACCCCTACAGCCTGGGACTGGCTATAACCTGTCCACAGCCCTCTCTGCAGGGACCCCCAAAGTCCCCCAGGCAGCCCCAGAGGGAAGCCTTCATGGCCATGCCCAAGTTCAGATACGCGCCCCACCTGAACTCTAGACAGTTGCCTACAGCAGCTCAATAGCTCCAGACTAGCTCTTGCCTAGAGAAAGTGTCAGTATCTCTGCTCTTCAGTGGCTGAACCAGACCTTCTCCAAGGATGTCACTAAGTTTGTCCTTCTTTGGTTGCTCTCCCTGGGCCCTAGGGTACCATATAGCGTTTCCTTATCTATTTCCTTATAAATTCCTTATATATTACAGTTAATAATTCTTATATTGAACTTCCACCTTTAAAACCTGCTGTGTGATTTCCATCTCTTGATTGCTACAGTCTCAAACGTTCATTGCAGAGTACATTGTCTGGCACCTTGGAGGCTCACAGTAAATATTCATTAATTGTTTGGCAAATGAATGAATGGGAGGGTGAAATGAATGAATGAATGAATGGGGATGTTAAGGGATTCCTAGCTAGCATTTCAGTGTCTCCTGACAAAACACCAGCTCCACTTTTGTTATATGACCAATCAGGGAGTCATCAAACCAGCAGGGAGTTTGGTGACCATGATTTGCCCATTGTGAGCCAATAGTTTCCAAGTCCCCAGAAATGAAATTCAAGTATCACCTGCCTTTCCCAAGTTTTACAGAAACACAGAGCTACTAAACTCTTCACAAAGAGATTACTGGAAAGGCCACACTTAGCAAGGTGGGCTGGTGGGCTGGAGACGCAGGAGAGCCATGGCCAGCCGCAGAGGAAGGCTGAGGAAGGAGAATTCTCTCTTGCTGCAGGGAGAGTGCGTTCTGTTCTATTCAGGCCTTCAGCTCATTGAATGAGGTTCATGTACGCAATGGAGATGAGTAAAGCCCATCTGCTCTGCTCGAAATCCACCAATTTCAATGTTAGTCTCATCCTAAAACATCCTCACAAACACGCAGAAAAATGTTTGACTAAATATCTGGGCACACTGTGGCCTAGTCAAGTTGACTCATATAATTAGCCATCACTCCCTCTCCCCCACCCAAAACTCATCTTTGCTAGAAGGAAGGAGATTGAGAGAGAGAGAGAGAGAGACTGTGTGTGTAATTATCATTTGGGATTGGAACTGAGCCTCGACCGCATGAGTGACCCAGCTACAAGAAGGACTAAGCCAGGATCAGGTACCTAATGTTCCAACCCAGGAGATACATGTTAGCTCGGTCTAAAGAGGTCTTTCTCTGTTCCCCTTAAGAATCAGTGATTTTCATCAGAACATGGTGTTCTTTCTTCATGCTGCTTCAAAACAGAGGAATTGGCATCCAGGAAAAGCCTGTAACTTATTCCAGTGGAAGTAAAAATATTTTCAGATTCCTAAGATCCTGTAGCAGGGCAATAAATAATAGTTTAACATTCTCACCTTGAAGAGAAATTGGTACAAACACTGAGTCTCTAATAGAGTTAACTTCCTTTTCTTCCACGTCAGAAGGTTGTAAGCACTGACGACTGTGGATAAGGTTTTGTTGTTCTCAATCGATTTTTTTAGGCCATATTCCAAGAATTTTAGACAGGATATCTTCTTTTCTTATCACTGCCAAGGTACTCAGTTATATTTAACATTCTAGATTGGTCAAAATTCAACTTATAATGAACCATGAGGATTTCTTTTGCACGAAGTGTGTCCAGATCATTAAAAACTCAGAGTTGTATCAAAGAAAGGGGCCATTTGATCTTTTTCTATTTCTTCATGCTGGAAGTGAAATTTTTCCTCATCAATATACTCAACGCTGGCAGTAAAATTTTTTGACTTCATTGAGTTCATTTTTTTATTTTCATATATTTTACATAAAAGACCGTTTGGTCTAATATCAAACTGAATTACATTTATTTTGCATATCCTTCTTACCGCTTTCCGTATTTATATTGTGTGCCTGCCTTTTGAAAGGCAAAAATCAAAATGGGGCAAAACTGGTGGCAGGATGGAAAAAAATCAATTTCAATGCTAAGCTCCTTTTAAATGTGTGAGCCTAGGTATAGCAACCAGAGAAGATGAAATTTTGGAAAGTATATGACACTTAGGAATTTAAAGACGAAAATTTTGGTGCTGCTCTGAAAGTGAAAACTTGACATTGGCTGATACATACACTTGCTAGCATAAAATCTGTGCCTGCACATGGACAATAAGCTGCATATTGCAACGAGCTCACGCATGCAGGCTTTCGGTCCACGTGCGAGAGTGAAGATACAGGAGGCAGGGAAGAGCTACCCGCACGTCCTGCTGCCCGTTCCCACCAGCTCCTAAATACACAAATACTGGATTGTACTCTCCCGCTATAGATGCATATTTTAATACAAATAAGAAATTTGCTTCTTTCTCTTTCTCTGTTCTTCTTGGAGCAAGGGAGAATTTTCTCCCATAAGTATCTCTAAATTCCGCGAGTTGAACAAATTTTTCTTGAAGACTGACAATCAAGCAGGATAGAGCATAGAGTCAAAATCCCTGTACATCCCCCAAATGCCTTGCTCCCATGATTCTAAGATTTTTTTTTCTGATAAAGGGAAAAATAAAATTTCTCTCTGCCTCCCTAGAAAAAGAATTAAGGATCGCTTTTAGAACCTTCTCACAATTGTTTTCTGGAAAGTAGATTTAAGGAGCTTATCCTCTAGTGATTTAATCCTATGAGATAATTGTAAAAGGGAGATTGTCCTGTCCATACCAGAGGAGTAGTTGCAGGCTTCCTGAAGAAGCATTCCGTCTTGTTGTTAAGACTTACACTTCTTGTCCTGGCTTCTTTGCAATCTGGGAGAATACTAGTTTGTACATTAAAAGTAGAAAATGTTATCATCTCTGCAGTTTTCCTGTGAGATAGGTTGCATCTGAAATAATGTAGATAGGGCTCTAGGAAGTTTCCCATCTGGGTAATAATATCAGGTCCGGGTAATAATCAATATCAGGTACTCCCTTGCCCCTCTAAAAGGGTTTTGAGTTTGCTGAGGAATTTAAGCTATTGAAAGTTAAAAAAAAATATGTTAGGGTGCCTGGGTGGCTCAGTGGATTAAAGCTTCTGCCTTTGGCTCTGGTCATGATCCCAAGGTCCTGGGATCGAGCCCCACATCAGGCTCTCTGCTCAGCAGGGAGCCTGCTTCCTCCTCTCTCTCTGCCTGCCTCTCTGCCTACTTGTGATCTCTGTCTGTCAAATAAATAAATAAAATCTTAAAAAAATTCACTTCTGGCTTACATGATTGCATCAAACAAGGCAATAATCAGGCAATCTGAGCCTTGGAAAAGTCAAGCTATCATTTTCTGAGGGCAGTGGGGCACATGACCCTATGTGGAAGAAGTAGCAGAAGGAACTTTGTCCCTATCCCTTTCCCCTTGAAAAAGACACATGTTTCCTAAAAGGGGAAGAAGGAAGTAGGAAGCCAAACTGGCAACAGCAGGATGGAAGCTCGTCTGCCTGGCATGTTCAGTGTTGTTGTTCTTTACGCTTTTCTTTCTGTCCAGGGGCAAACCCAAGCCAAGAATTTCATCTTGCCTTTTCTTTCAGTAGATCTGGCAGGCATTTCCTGGCATGTAGGTGGCTTCCTAAATGTGAGAACCAGGTATAAGTTGGATTTGCATGATTTATCATTTCAGCTTTGACTGCATCCCCCGAAAAGAATCCAGGAGGATGCGATGGGGGAAATGGTATCAGACTATACTGGTGGTTTTCTTCTTCTTCTTCTTCTTCTTTTTTTTTTTTTAATACCAGTGGTTTTCAAATCGTGCCCTACCAATTCAAGATAGTCCATGGAAAGTCTGAAAAACCATTAAAAGGGGCAAGGGGCCAGGTGCCACTTCACTCTTGACCATATACATTTCAAAATACACACACACACACACAAAACTCTACTGTTATTGGGTTTTGCATATTTAGAATCCACATAAGATTTCCTTTGAGAAAAAAGATTCTATGGAAACACACACACACACACACACACACACACACACAGACCCTGAAGTTAATATGAAAGCCCTCTAAACAATTTGTATTTCCCTTCCAACTCAAAAGGCTTTTTTTCCCTCCAAAGATTTTATTTATTTATTTGACAGACAGAGATCACAAGTAGGCAGAGAGATACGCAGAGAGAGAGAAGGGGAAGCAGGCTCCCTGTTGAGCAGAGAGCCCAATGTGGGTCTTGATGTGGGGATCGATCCCAGGACCCTGAGATCATGACCTGAGCTGAAGGCAGAAGACTTGAATCACTGAGCCACCCAGGCGCCCCTCAAAAGGCTTTGGATTGGCTATTGGTGGTCCGGAATGTATAGAAAATGCTTGCTACAGGTGTTAGGGAACACTGCTGTTTATTAGCACTATTTATTCCTTTAAAGGGATGCCTTTTTTTCCTTTGTGGGCCCCTCTCTTCTCAGGATATCAGGAATGGGAAGAAGAGTTGCGTAATAATTCGGTCATTTTCCCACCAGAAATACTGTTCTCAAACTTCAGTTGGTTATCAGAATTACCTGAAAATTTGGCAGAAATGAACAGACTAGGGGCTCCTGAGTGGCTCAGTTGGTAAGCATCTGCCTTCAGCTCAGGTCATAATCCCGGAGTTCTGGGATCGAGCCCCACGTCCGGCTCCCTGTTCAGGGAGGAGCCTGCTTCTCCCTCTACCTGCTGCTTGTGCTCACTCTCTCCCTCACTCTCACTCTATTTCAAATCAATCAATAATTTTTTTTTTAAATGAACAGACCAGCCCACCTTCCTCAACCAGTCGGCTCCCCTGTGTTCTTTGTTATCTCGCCAGGTGATGGGGAGATGAAGTTTGAGAACCACTGGTCTGGGAAAGCTGTGGCTTATTCTTTGTTACTGTTACAGAATGCATTCGCCACCCTTTGGTTGGGTCTGTGAAAGAATATCACCACTTTAACACTTAGAAATGGGAAGAAATCTAGAGAACAGTATGAGAAACGTCGGGACGTAATTTGTAATATAGACACTTGATACAGCATGGCATAAGCAAATATTAAATTGGAGTTCTCCAAGAAAGCAACATATTCTGGCTACATCATTGCCTTGTGGTTATTCATTGATTCATTTAATATACATTTATTGATGGAAGACAGAGAAATAAACCAATAATTACAGGGCGATAAGATGAGTGAGAAAAAGGAAATAGAGAATGAGTGTGGGGGATAAACCATCTAAGCTTGCCTCTGTATTTCAAGAAATCCTTCCTAGTGGTGGAACATTTGCACTGAAGCTCAGTGCTCTGATTTACTTTGGAACTTGGCCAGAATTAGGAAATTCAAAGTATATGGCTAATCCTTATCTATTTTAAACTATCCTAATAGGGTTATCAGAAATAAAACCTAGCACTTCCTATTTTAATCGTGTTTTGAATAAACCATTGGACTTCATCAAATACTCAAAAATTTTTGAAATCTTAAATTGGAAGCACACAGTCATATTTCAAAGTCAGTGTTGCTTTTCTACTTTCCTTCTCAGAACTGGGCTATTCCCCATAATTAGCCTTTTTTTTTTTTTTTTTTTAATGCAATTGGAAACCAAGTCAAGTAAGTATTTGCCTTGGTGTAGAAATTGAGCTTCAAGGGGCGCCTGGGTGGCTCAGTGGGTTAAGCCGCCGCCTTCAGCTCAGGTCATGATCTCAGGGTCCTGGGATTGAGTCCCACATCGGGCTCTCTGCTCAGCAGGGAGCCTGCTTCCTCCTCTCTCTCTGCCTGCCTCTCTGCCTACTTGTGATCTCTGTCTGTCAAATAAATAAATAAAATCTTTAAAAAAAAAAAAAGAAAGAAAGAAATTGAGCTTCAAGCTTGTGATCGTAAGGGGATCTTCAATATCCATTTGTTGTTAGTATAACAGGTTTCCTTTAAAGTAGTCTTAGATCTGAGAGGTGCTTTGTCAACCGGACACCTTTATTAGTTATTACAGTGCCTCTGTTATGGTGCATGGATGGCTTACTTGGTTGAGTGTCTGACTCTTGATCTCAGCTGAGTCTTGACCTCAGAGTCATGAATTCAAGCCCCATATTGGGCATGGAGCCTACTTAAAACAAAACAAAACAAAACAAAAACGCCCCTATCAGTACTATATAACACCATCCCACTCTATCACTCAGCCTCAGGCCCCACATATCTGATATATTCATAGGAAGTACAAATCTGGACCAGAACTGGTCCAACCTGAAATGCATTTCATTCGAGTGGAAGAGTAGATTAAAAAAAATTAGGGGCAATGCTAAAGGTATTCTAAGTGTCTCCGCTCCTCTGGTTTGAAGAGCTTTCCTTACTACAACACAGGAATTGCATTTGCAATATATTATACAATGAAGCATGTCATAGAATAAAATTAATGCCTACATAAAAATTAAAAGACATGTTTCAATAGAATAAACTACTAGACTTCAAGTCAGAAGACCAATATTTAGATCTTTATTTTGCTGTTTAGCAAGTAACTAAATCTCTTTAAGATTGTTTACTTACCTGGGAAAACATGCATATATCCATACTTTCTTTGCAGTCATTGGGAAAATCAAATTATATATGTGACAGTATCTAGGATTGTAACTAGCACATATTAGAAGCTTCATAAATTATCAAAATTAAATTTATTTTTCTAGAATGTCTTTTATTTTTGAGGTAAAATAAATTAAATATTTTTCAAAACTCACATGGGAAATGGGGAATATCATTTCAATTCTCTATTATGGAGAAGAATGAAACGTAATAAATTTGTTTATTTACCAGATATTTTTTGAGGCTCTATTATGTGCCAGGAATTAGTCCAAGTGCTTAGGATTCATCCGTGAAAACAAAATACGATGAATAGAAAACACTCTTACCATCATGGAGTTTATATTCTAGAGAACAATGAGATGTTTTCTTTTGGGCTTCTTCAAAGCCCATTTCTAATCAATACAACACACACACTCACATACATACACACACACACACACACACACACACACACACACCATGTACTTTGCAACTATTATTAAAAAAAAAAAAAAAAGAATTTATTTTGCCCCCCCCCCCCAAAAAAAAAGCACAAGAACCAGATACAGGCCACTACCTGAGGCCATGCACATTGGCCATGGTATGAATTGTAGCCTTGGAGTTATCCAATTTGGTGACCATAAATTATACATAAAATGAAGATTCTTCTTTCTAGCCCACTTCTGGCCTTAATGTCAGGGATCTCTGGGACAGATACACTCTTCAGGGAATAACCAATGAAAAATGAAGATTGAAAAGTATTTTATCAATGCCCTAAGTTACATTAAAAAGTTGCCCTTGTACTCACCAGGAATTGCCTTAAATCTTACAGATGGCCTCTTTGGAATATAACCTAGATCTAGGCTGAGAAAATTCTGATACTAGATCACTGAAAAGTGCTTTTATTAGAAAAGAGTTAGGGAGAGTTCCTCGCAGAGATTGATGCTTGGATAAAAGAACCATGCAGCAACTCTTCTCATTTTGGGGAGTAGATGACTATAAAACAAAGGCGTTGAAATCTGTCATGTTCACCCTCACAAAATCTCAAGTGATCAATTACCTAGTTTCTGCCAACTCCCCCATTTATAGTGCATAAGAAGAGGGGCCATGTAAATTGCAGTTCATGGTAATCATTTGAGAGCTTTTGTTCTTCCCAATTCCCAACAGTTGTCTCTTTGATGGATTAGGAAGGATGGAAGTAGGTGAAGTGGTGAGATATGACATATTGTGGACACTGCAGGGATTTTAGCCATGGTCTCAGCTCCATGGAGGACTTGCCATCCTAGAGTTTCTCAGGGAAAAAAGTGGGGGGGGGGGGTTGATCCCTTTGTACAAGATCTGTACATGAGAGAGGGCTGGCTGGCACTGGGGCATCATAGAGCCTGTCTGAAAGGGCCACTGGACCTCAGCAGAGGGTGCTGGACTGACCAATCTATTCTTAGCATCTGAGGAAGAACTAAGCCAGAATACAGGTATATTTGTCCTCATCAAGTGAATTTCAGATGAGATGTCCTCAGCAATGAAGGAAGTGAGTAGGGTAGTCTCTGAGGAACTCACAAAATTGCCCATTGAAGAAAATCATATTGTAATTAATATCTGTTGATCCCAGAAAGTAGCAACCCTGGTTTAAAATGACCATTTCCCATTACATGACATGCTTGACTTCTTAACATCTTTTCCCATCCAGGGAGCCAAACTTGGTTCATAACAGAGAAAGGAAAAAAGTTGATACACTGGTTGGAAAGAGAGAAGTTGACCATGCTCTTTGTGGACAAGAGGCTTCCAGTATGAAGGAAACAGGAGCAGGAGAGGGGAGAACCATTTTTAATTTCAAATCATGTTTAAAGTGTTAACTTTAAATCAAGATGATTTAAAGTTATGATTACTACTATGAATGAACTATTGTAGTCCTCCCCAAATTCATATGTTGAATTCCTAATCCCCTATGTGATAGTGTTTGGAGGTGGGCCTTGGGAGGTAATTAGGTTGTTAGGTACAGTCTTTATGATGGGACTAGTGTCCTTATGAGAAAAGACAGGAGACAGCTTGCTCCCTCTCCCTCTCTGCAGTGACCTCCAGACGCTGGATCTGCCCTCACTTTGATCACAGAATTCTCCGCTTCTGAACTGTGAGAATTAAATGTTTGTTGCTTAAGCCACCCAGTCTCTGGTATCTGTGTTAGAGCAGCCCACTGACCAAGACAATTACCCAATTGAGACTGTGTTGTAGGACGAAAGTGATGGGTGCCCCAGACCAAATGAGTATGGTCTCGAGTTTTTATCCAAGAACAAGAAGAACTAGCTCAACACAACCATTAGTGAGAGTGATATAAAAGATTATATCACCTGGATTGCATTATACTCAAGGTTGAAGTGCCCGACAATATTTTGATTCAGCTACTATCCACAGTGACCAGGTCTACATCAGCATTTGAGCGAGAAGAACGTGCCCAGTTTCTCCAGATCTAACAAGGAGTTTGCACCCTCCCCCTTTACCTACATAGCTTTGGGAGGACTTTTGGCACTGGTGAAATTTTCCATGAAGTCTTTGAGAACTTTAGATAAGGGTGAGAAAGAGGACGGAATGGAGCATAGTAGCTAGCCAATAGCGTTCAAAGTTTCCATGAGTCATTGGCCACATGCCTAAACACCTTCCAGGATGTCTTGCTTTCATGCCTGTATCTCCTTTCATTCAGATCCAAAATTTCAGGTTAAACCATATCACTGCTAAGTCCAGAATGCTTCCTAGGCTGTGCCAAGCTACATAGGAATTTGACACAAACACAGTCATAATAGGTACTATTGTTTCTTTAGCATTAAGAACTTTTCCATGCCATGCACACATTGCGGTTACGAGGGTTAAAGACAAGACTTCTTACATGACATGTTCTTTCTTCATCTCAGAGCTGTTGCTTGCAATTTCTATAACAAGAAACAGCCACTTATTCCATAGCTGGAGATAAGGTTTACTTGGTAAGTCAAAATGTTGACTCAGCACACACACAAAATTGTTAATAGCAGATCATTTCCTGAGAACGGATTTAGTAGTGAACGTGGACAACCAAAAATGGAGCAGGGAGTTCGGTGACACAGAGACTGGCCTGGGACGCAGAGCGAAGCTTCCTCCATCCCGCACTTACTCTCAGAACTCTGTTTCTCGGGAGAACTGGAGGGGGGTAAAGCTTGCAGAAACCATTTTTGGTCACTGAATTACAAAGTACACACCTTGGCAACCAAAGATACCGTGTTGTGAAGTTTAGATTCTTTGGCATCAGAAAGACGGTAGACTTCTTTATTCAGTCTAACACCCTTTGAAATATTTCCCGAGCACAGAACTTTTAAACTGCTAGACTCTGCTATCACTGTCTTCTCACGCTTTAGAGAGTTAGTCTTGTCAAAACTGGACTTCAGGGATTCCAAGCCAGTGAAATGGTTTCTGGAAACGAAAGGACAGGTAGGAAAGACGGGTGGAGGTTGGATTTCAGTCAGCCTGAAATCCAGAGCATTTGCTTTCCCCTGACTGGTTCTTTGATGGAAGCATGGTATTGTTTCCTTTGATCATTCTGAATTCTTTCTCTTTTAATGGAAATAAAGTTGTTATTCTTCATCGCTGTGTAGCATAATTAATTACTATTAATGCATAGTGAAAATAAAGCTGTAATTCTTAATTACGATATTCCTAGTAGATCTGACACATTCAGCATGATCTTCAAGTAAAGAGAGCAACTGGCATCTTAAAAGTTGCTTTTACATTTATTTTCCATTTGAGTATGGTTGACACACAGTGTTACATTACTTTCAGGTGTACAACTTAGTGATTTGACAAGTGTATACATTCCGCTATGCGCACCAAACAATTGCTTTTGTGTTGCTCCGTGTTCCATAAATGCAGTATTACTATTAAAGTTGGCTTTTATAAAAAATAAAAAATAGGGATGCGTGGATGGCTCTGTCCGTTAAGTGTCTGCCTTCAGCTCTGGGATCCAGGGATCGAGTCCTGCCTCGGGCTCCTTGATGAGCAGGAAGCCTGCTTCTCCCTCTGCCTGCTGCTCCCCCTGCTTGTGCGCTTTCTCTATCTCTCTTGCTGACAAATAAATAAATAAATAAATAATCTTTTAAGAAAATAAAAATATATATATATTATTTTGGCAGAATAGACTAGAGACATTTATTTCCTAGTGCATAATAGAGCAGAAGTCTTAGTACAAATGAATTAAATGCTTTGAAATTGCTAGGTTTTATAAAGATGCTTGTTTCCGTTAGATTGCATACTTCGTCTTTCAGGTAGCTATAAACCAGCAAATGATGCATAGGGTTGATGGGTGAGCAGTGATAATACATCTTCGTCCTATGAGTCCAATTTTCTCTTGGAGAGCCAGGACATGTAGAGATGCTCCCCGGCAATGCCATTGTAAAAATTACACTTGATACGGGTGTAACCTTGGATCAGCCAAGGTAAGTAAAAGGAAATCGGGGACAGTCCAGGAAGGATAGACATTTCAGTCTGAAAGCAACAGGTTTTTCACCTCATCCCTTCCCTGGGTAGCCTCTTTGCCCCGTAATTTCAAACTGCTTTACATACTTCCAGAGCTCTCTATCACTCTCTTTGCTATTGGCCAACACTTGAGAATGGCCTATCCCAGACATACACTTCCAAGAAGATTTGTGTTCCTTAGTTGGAGATGGTCCAGCTCACAAGTGACTACAAATCCTCAAATGTCTCATCCTCATAGTCATACCCTAGAAATAATGTGAGAAAGGTGGTTATATACCAGTATTTTAAAACTGAGTGCTTTGAGATTTAAAAATATCTAGAATTCTGGCTTCTGTTGAAAAATTTTCAGGTTTGGCACAACTGGGCCGGCCAGTATCCCCACCTTGCAATAATCCACTGGAGAGGAGTGGAGCCTGTGCATTTTACACTGAGCTGTTTGGTTTTCTGTAGCCAGTGGTTCTCAGTCTAGGGTGATTTTGACCCTTGGGGCATCTGGCGATGTCTATAGATGTTTCTGATAGTCACGGCTAAGGGTGGGGTGTGCTGTTGACACTAACACATTGAGGCCAAGGATGCCATCACACATCCTACAATGAATGTGATAGCCTCCAGCAACATAGAATTATCCAACCCCAAATGCCAATGGTCCCAAATTCGAGAAACACTTCCATGGTCCCTATGTGGCTCATTTTACATTTAGTTGCCCATCTGCTCCCGTAGACATCTGGCTTTGTAATCCCCAGATAATCACCAGATACATATAACGTATAGGTGCAACATGTACACAACCAGAAAGGACTTCAAGACCTTCTAGTCAAGTCCCTCAGTGTATATATGATATCTGAAATATAGGGAAATGGACTTCTGCCAACCTTGAAGAATGAAATTCAAACAAAATAATTGATCTAATTGGTAATCAAGAATCCTGTTACTAACTGGATTACTAATCATGAAGCCATATGAGGCAGATTGATATCTGGAGGCAGGGCAGCGGGGAGTCTTTCCTGTTCTAGTCATCATCTTGTCCATCACTAATGCATGACGGAACATTTGAGTAGATCCAGCTGACAAGTTACCAAATTTCTGATCTGGACTCTTCTTAGAAATTTGTTACTGATCCAAGCTCATAATACTTTGTATAGCATCCCTGAGTGTTTATCAGGAGACAGTTTTCCATGTGTTTCTGCACGTCTTTTTGTTCTGAACTATCTTTCTAAGGATGCTTGTATCACGAAAAACCTTAAAGATAAAAGAGTCTCATTCTGGAACAGAGGGTCAATTTGCATACTTCTCTGGATAATAAATTTAATGGCCCTTGCAGGAGCAAAGATCATTGCATATTAAAAAGGATTCAGTTTCCCCTAAGCTCAGGGTTCCTCTGTTGTGTCTCCTCAGAACCCTCATGTCACCCTGGTGGGACTTGGGAGACGAGCACGACTATGCTTCCTGTGCATTGAGTAATAAAGTCCTTGTCTCTGACCCAGGACTCTCATATCTTCTGCCATCATGCCAAGATTATAAAGAGTTGGAGATTTTACTCTCCTTGTAAGATAACAAGTTTAGCCTACCAGAGATTCTGACAGTTTTTACAAACCATCTTTTTAAAAACTCGAACTCTACTTTACCTGAGTTAAAGAACATATTCATCAAACCTTAAGCAATGAATAACTCTGGCAGCTGGGTAACTAGTCTTAAGGCCCACCAAGTATTTTTCCTCTGCCAGCAATAAGTGCTCTGGCTTTCCTGAAGTTCGCTTAGCTACAGCCTTAGTTATGCATGTATCTGTCTGATGCCAGGGAGTCAAAATACTTTCTTCTCTCCTTCCTTCCTTCTTTCCTTCTTTCCTTTCCTCCTCTCCCCACACCTGTTCTCTTCCTCTTCCTCCTCCTTCCACTTTTCCTCTTTCTTCTTCCGGGTAAAACAGGATCTGGAGTCCATGTACTTTTTCTTTGCTCGAAATCTGTATGTCATCCTTTCTTATTGTTAATAAAGAAAAAGAAATCACTGAATTAGAAATGTAGACATACACTATACATGTATACTCAGAGAGCTCTCACAGATTGGGGTCTCTCACAACTTTTAACTTTTTTCAAAACAAGGGAGTATCCTTTGGGAGAATTAAGAGAAAAAAGAAAGGAAAGAAAAACCAGTTCATGCTCAATTTTGTCCTTGCTTCCTATTGGTAACCATCTTATATTTTAGTAGTTTTCTTGATATATTTCACGATTTCTGCTAGTTTGAAGGGCACACTTTTCTTGTCAGAGGTTTCCACGGAGAAGCAAGATGTTTTTAATCTTCTGAAATGTTTATATGCATTTGAATAAACATAGTAGTCATAAAGTGCATATTCATTGTTTTGGTAGTTATGTTTTATTTATTTATGTTTATTTAGTAGTTTTGTTTAGTAGTTATGCTTTAATTTGGTTTAATTTAGTTTTGGGGAGGACAAACTAACAGAAGATTAGAGTGATCTGTCATTTGGTTCTCATTATCTGCTGTATTTACCTTATGGCTTCATCGTATTGTATTTGATGATCTGCTGTCAGAAGTAAGATGGAAGCTGCTGGAATCAGAGGGCTCTGCTTTACATAGAGTTTGGAGTAGTTTTCAGACAGCACTGTTTTCTATAACCACCTTTATTAATAACATTAATTTCCTCAGCCCACTCTTTTCCATACTTTTCCAAGTATTTCAATTTGTCGTTAACATAATAAAAAGAAATCATGAGCAAATACACACCAAAATAACCTACTTGGTTGTGTCTTAAGCTGGTCTCTACGTGTTTGGTTGGAATATGGACTTTGGTGTAAGAGAAAAGTGGACTCCAAAGCTGATACTCTTGCTTACACTTTGATTTTGGACAAGCTTTTTTTAATCTATATGAGCCTTAATTCCTGCATGTAGAAACACTTGCACTGCAGCATTGTTACCATAAAATTCAAGTAGAACAGGTAGGAAAAGCATCCAATACAGTTCCTGGTGCATCAGAGATAGGAAATAAATTCTGGCCATTTGATTGTCATTGTTGAGTGGGACAACCAGTACAAAAGGATGGCCAATGATCCTGAAAATTGTTACTTGCTTTTTGCTTTCAAGAGACTCTACGATTCCTAATTTTTGCCTTTTAGAACCATTTTATCTATTAGCAAGAAGGCAATGATGAAAATCAAACCGAAAGTTTATTTCCAGGTTTCCTCCCAAGGCCACCCCATTCATTGAAAGGTGTTGCAGTGGAATCTCAGCCACGGGTGTCATCACAATTCTAAGGATCTTGTGAAACTGGTGATGCTGCTCTGAAAGCCCCTAACTCTCATTAGTAGTGAATTGGCTCTCATTCCTTCCTGGGCTTTCTCTTGCTTAACTCTTTCCCAGACCTCCTGAACAAGGCGACACTTAGGGTACTGCTGCTGCCCCAAGTGAGTTACATTAGGAAATACTGCCAATGGTGCATCCTTCCCTAAGGCTAATCCAATCTTGGATTTTTGGTGAACAGCTTTTATTTAGTTCACTTGTATAGGGTAAATTATAATTTTTCTCCTAAATCTTAGTCTTTTAAATTTTTTAAAAAGATTTTTATTTACTTATTTGACAGACAGATATCACAAGTAGGCAGAGAGGCAGGCAGAGAGAGAGGGGGAATCAGGTTCCCGCTGAGCAGAGAGCCTGATGCGGGGCTCAATCCCAGGACCCTGAGATCATGACCCCAGCCGAAGGTAGATGCTAAACCCACTGAGCCACGCAGGTGCCCCTAAATTTTAGCAAATTTTAGCCTTTTAAAATGATTTGCTTTTTCAAACATTCAAAATGTCAGAGAACTCTGTACATTTTCATATACTTCACCATACCAAATATTTATAACACATAGTATGTATGTCATCTATACTTTAATGTTTTAAGTTGTGCTTTATCTTTCAAAACACTTAAGAAACCAGTCCTATGTATTATCGATTTACTGATGCAATGCAACTTCTTTTCTTTTTTTAATATTTCATTTATTTATTTGACAGACAGAGATCACAAGTAGGCAGAGAGACAGGCAGAGAGAGAGAGAGAGAGGAGGAGGAAACAGGCTCCCTGCTGAGCAGAGAGCAGGATTCGGGACTCAACCCCAGAACCCTGGGATCATGACCCGAGCCGAAGGCAGAGGCTTTAACCCACTGAGCCACCCAGGTGCCCCGCAACTAACAACTTCTTAAAGCCATCCATAATCTAGTCATCTCTCTGGGTTTTGTTGTCTTCCTATTTAAAATAAGGAAATTGAACTTGATTTTCTTCAAGACCCCTCCCAGTTCTAAGACTACCAAATACAGTTGTATTTTATAGTTATGTAACGTAATCAAACATTCAGAGCAGTACCTGACCCCTAGGAAGCACTCAGTAAATATTCATTAAATGTTGAATGATTAGTTAATATAGGTACTTTAATATGGAAGATACATCCTAAAAACTAACTCAACTAAATGACCAAAATAAGTGAGAAGCTATTTAATTTATTATTTTATTCATTACTGCTTGCTAAGATAACTTTTTTTATTAAAATTATTTTAAAAAGTAATTCATTAATCTAATAAAGATTTTGATCCTTACAGTAAGAAAGTATAAATCTGTCCAAAAAAAATCATTGGAGTAGAGGGGAAATGGTTTCTAAGAAATAGAAAATTAAAATTCAGATTTCCTGTTAAACATGGCAGATACAAGGCAAGCACTTATTTCACCTTTTTCCCCAAGTAATATTTACTGAGTACTTCCAATGACAGAAAATAATTTGTGGAAACAAGACAGAAACCTATAAGGACAAACAGAGTAAGAGGAGAGGACAACATCAACACAATTTTGCAAGCTCAAAGCAACACCAAAAACAAGAGGGAGCCTTAGGAGAGGAAAGGAATCCCAAGAAGCAAGCTCTTTTGTGCCATAGAAGCCTGGGAAACCCAGGTGTTGGAGGCACAAGGTGCTTCTGAAGAATGGGGGTGCAGGTGGGACTATAAATAGGAAAACCAGTTTGAAATTCTGCAATTCATGTAAGAAGCAGTTAAGCACCTAAACCCAGGGATGGCTTCATGGTCATGCAACCTGTGAATTGCACATAGTCCCACACTTAGAAGTCTTTCACTTGGCTTAATCTTCTGCTGTTGTCATTCTTAATAATTTTTGAATAAATGACTCGACATTTTCATTTTTTGAATTGGGTCCTGCAAATTATATAGCCAATCCAGTCTAAATCCCCTCCCCGAGCTGCACACAGCCAAGCATCTGTCCCTCCTCCACCCCAGCAAAAAGACTGATTGGGTATTTCAGGATATCGGACACAGCTGAAAACAGGAGACTAAGTGAATGTTACATAGAGAACAGTGACATTACCAGCCCCTTTCCTCCTCCAGGCACAGAGAATACTGGCAACCTAGCTTATACCCCCAGACAGAAGATTGTCAGATTCTTCTCAGAGGAAACAGAAAGTAGGAAATCTTTCAATTAAACAAATAGTTTCTGTTGGATCACCTAACAAGTCCTAATCACGGACACATAGAGCTTCTAATCAGCCCTTTAGTGTCTCAAATATAAATGGGAGAGCTAAGGATCATCAGAGATTTGAGGAAAGCCTCTATCAGAAACACAGGATTAAAACAAACAAAGACTAAATGGGAACTCTGAGGATTCATGACACTAATAGTAGAAGAGAAAATTATGTTATAAAATATTATTATTATCTTTAGAGAGATAAGAAAAGCTATTACAGTAATAAAAAAAGAATACTAGTTTTTTAAAGGAACACTCAGAAAATAAAAAAAAGAACTATTAAAATTAAATATAGATAGGATAAATAAAAAATTCATTAAGACTTATGGGAGATAAGGTGATTTCTGGGTTACTTCTTCAACCAGAAAGCAAAACAAAATAAAACAAACAAACAAAAGAGATGAGAGAGGAGAGATAAAATATAAGTTAATGAAAGGATGTGCAGCAGGTTCAAAATCTAAATAACAGAATTTTCTGAAGGAGAAAACAAACAAAAAAGCAGATGGGAAAAAATGATTAAATAAAAAATACTCAAAAATTCTAAAATCAAAGCCTGTAAGTTCTCAGATTGAAAGTGGCCATTCGTTCAGTATATTATTGTAAATTTTCAGAATACCATGGCTAAAGAGAAGATACCAAATATGTTCAGAGAGGAGAAAAATAAAACATGTCACAGAAGATTAGGAATCAATATGACATTAGATTTCTCAAAAGCAAAATTGAAAGCTGGAAGACAATGATTAAATGCCTTTGAAATTCTGAGGGAAAATGGTTTTCAGCCTATAGTCTGTGTGGAGTCAAACTATCAGCCAAATGTAAGGGTACAGAAAAGGCATTTTCAGATATGCAAATTATTAAGAAATGTAGTTTCTATGTATCATTTATTAGAAATCCACTAAAGAATGTACTACACCAAAATGAGGTAATAAATCAAGAAAGAGGAAAGCTTTTGATTCAGGGAACAGAAAGTACAACATAAAACACTGAGGGAGAACCCAAAACACAAGCCAGTGGCTTAAAATCCTAGAACTATGCCTGTGTACCAGGAAAAGAGAACAAAAAGATCAAATTGGAGCATATATATAAATACATTCTGAATGAAAAATATAAAGCTAACAAATTATCTGATGTTTGGGAGATATATTAAGTGAAGAATTATACTTCTAAATAATTTGTAAATAAAAAGTACTTAGATGACAGAAAAAAATGAAAGAGCAAGGCAATTACTAACTCCAGGAAAAACAAAAAGTGCACCTAGAGATAGAACCATCATAGTTTATAGAGTTCAACTATAAATAACACAGAGCCATAACAATGTAAGCGTGGACTGCTGATTTATGTAAATTTTTATATAACTGCATTAGGAGTTTGGCAGGAATAGTGGTGGGTTTAGAGGGGTTGGTCAATGGTTGGTAGGAAATATCTAAAACAAAATTAAAAATAAAAAAAAATTTAGAAATCTGGTGGCAAATGCTAGAAGGAAATGTTAAGGGATTAATGGTTACCTGCCAAAGATAAGAATCAGGAATAGGGAAAAATAGAATTAGAAATGCTAATTTTTGTTATGAGCCTTGTAAAGCTTCAAGACATCTAAAACCATGCTCATGTATTCTCCGATTCAAAAAATAAATTGAACACATAAATCTGTGATTCATATACACTTGCGAAATACTCTTCTAATTCTATTTATTCTCCAACTGGTAATGAATGAAATAATGGCAACCTCAAGAGAAACAAATAGGTTGTTCTAGTTAAAACATAAAGTAAGACCACTATGACTAAGTGAATTCATCATTAATCATTTTTTTGCATATGCAAAGCTTTAGCACAGCTATACATAAAGCATTTGTTATTGTAAAACATCAGCATATGCTCAGAATAGAGGGTAACCTGAACATTTTAGGGTATTAATGGATAGTGGCAAGTTGATATAAACTGGTGAGTAAAGAGTTCTTCCAGGCTATGGAATTGTAATCCAAATTACAGAATTCCCTGAGAAAATAGATTAGCAAAGGAGAGCTGCTGTGTTAATGTGACATGGGAGACAGTTTTAATAATAATTGGAGAGAGCCAGTGACAAGAGAAATTCAAAATATGACTGAAGTGAGAAACCAGAGGAGAAGAAAACCAGGATAATTATATAAGGCACGTCCCCAAATCAGGTCACCTTAAATCAGTGATTTCAGACTGATTTGGCTGGAGAAAAAAAGCGCATCAAGGGCTCCATGAAAGTGTGATGTTTGATCATTCCAAAAGCAGCCCCTGGAGGGTGGTTAACTTCCCAGTCTTGCAGTTCTAGTGGAGGCTGTCCCAGGCTGTCTGACACCAGGGTACGGTGGGAGCATGGAAGGCTATATGATGCTCATCTCAGCTTCAAGCAGAGCCACTCCAGGTTTGCACCCTGCATTTCCACGTAAGAATTCTGCTCGAACAGATAGTTTCATAGCTGAAAACCAGGTCTGAAAAATACTGGTCTACCCCAAATTCTTGGCTTTATTTTTTTTTTCTAAGATGTATGTATGTATGTATGTATGTGTGTGTGTGTGTATTTTTGAGAGAGAGAGAGAGAGAGAGGGCATAAGGGCAGGGGTGGGCAGAGGGAGAGAGAGAGAATCTGAAGCAGACTCCCCAGTGAACACAGAGCCGGACTCGGGGTTCGATTTCATGACCCTGAGATCATGCCCTCAGCTGGAATTAAGAGTCTCGAGAGTCAAGAGTCAGATGTTTAACCAGCTGAGCCATGCAGGTGCCTCCCGCCCACCCAGTTCTCTGTTTTACGTGTCTAGAAATAAGAGCCTTTTAAGTAGTGACCCAAGTCGGGAAAAAAAATAAAAATCTGATAGCAGAGTTAAAACCAGGAGGCAGGCTTCCTAAAAGCTAGTTAATGTGTTTTCTCCCACCCAAGTGATCCTGGCAATTTTGCCTTTCTGTCAAATTAAATATATTTTACTAAACATGTTGGTTACTACTTTGTATGATAAGTGTTAAAAAGTGCAGGATGTAATGAAAAGAAATATCAGTACCCCTGATTTAACTCTCTTCAAGTAGTATGCAACATCTAGTTTTGGTTTTAAACCCTTCATTTACTAGTAGGTCATATTCTGTCTTATGCTCTAGTGGCAGCTTTGCCTGTTCCATCTACTCTGAGTTGCTTTGTTGAGTAAAGTCACTAAGGACTTGGTTGCAAGCCCTATAGCTTGACAATTTACAGAAGTGAAGCACTGTCTCTTTAGGACTTGTTGATTTATAGGTACATGAATCCTTCTCGGATTGCTTCTTCTCCTATTCTCTCCGCCTCTCCTCTTTCTTTCTTCCCTCTAGAAGTAAGGGACTGATTTTGTTCCCAGCAGCTCTCTAATTGATGTATCCACAGTCCCTCCTTTTTGTGGACAGAGCAACACAACAAAAGGACACAACAAAAGGACACGAGATCATTTCCCACTTACTTTCTCTGCAAAAATGTCTGATTTCTCTGAACTAAAAATATTTTATTCTTAACGATCATAATTATGTCACACACTCACACACACGCGTGCATGCGTGCACACAAAGACACACACACACACATCGGCAGCAGCTTTAATCTCACTATTTTGACTACCCAAGAAAATAAGTTAAATTGCATAATAGAGTTAAAATAATCCAATAACTAATTGTTACTCTGACAAATATATCTCTGGAAGAAATAGCTTCTATTACTCCCCCCCCCCTTCCTCCATCTTAATATTTTAAAAAGACAACTGAAACATAGCAGGCTATTTTTATAAAATCACCTTTTACATAGGATCCTCTTTAAGGACAAGAGAGTTGTCATGCGTTGAAATGGATGTACGAGGTAATTATATTGGTTGCAGCTTGCAGAACAGGATAAAGAGGGGAAGTGGGATTTGACAAAATGATGAATATTCTATAGCAAAGTTCTCCATACTAATATAAATAAGTTATATGGGATCAAGCAAAAGAGTAACACCAGCACCGAGCTTAAACCATTAGACACCGTGAACTTGTGCTGATTAGATTTGTTCTTATGTTCTGCCTTGGAAAAGATACTAAATCACAGATCTATTTGGGGATGGGCTGGGATACTTCTGAGAGTTTATAGCTGAACTGATGACCTGATTAAAGACAAAAAAGCATCATTTAAAGGAAGACTACTGAATCTTAGTTTTGCCAAGCCTACTTACAAAATGCCTTTCAAGCGGCTGAGTCCCAGGTTGTTTTCTGAATATCTGATTAAAGTCTTCAAAAGAGAAAATTAAACAAAAGTAAAGAATAATTTACAGGATGTTACTTTGCTGTATAAAAATATCATGTTGATAATTCAAAGGCAAATTTTGAGATATGTAAATGCTGCTGTTCATGGAGAAAATGAACTGAACATGTTTCCTTTTTGTTAGGTTGTGTAGTTTCATAACAAACAGGTTTTCCTCTGCTGAGATCCAAAACAATTTGGAATCTGATTTTTGTCATTTTAATAAAAAGTCCCAGGAACTCTACAATTTCAATTGGAAATTTGCTATTTCCATGAGGAAATAATGCATGATTGTGGGGATTTGAACGGCCACCAGAGTGCTATTCCTAGCTCTCCTGCTCACCAGCTGCTGGACCCAGATTGTGCTGAAAGCAGTGATAATTAATTGTGATATCTCTTGACTCACAAGGACTCTGGTAGGGTTTGAATGAAAATACTGCCAAATACTCAATTTTACCTTTTTTCCAAAGAAAGTTACAATATTAAAAAATGCTAATTATGTTGTATGCAGCAATCCATGGGACATAATCCCAGAATTTCTATTCAACTTTACGGAAAGAGCATCCGATGTTCAGGGCTTATTTGGTGACTTGGTGAAAATAAAAATCATTGCTTTTAAAAACAGTGAAAATGCAGGCAGTGGTCAGTAATGTGTTTCACTAACAAAGGCATCAACAAGCTAAAAAAGTTTAAAAAACAGTCTGTGTTAGAGGAAACAAAGAACTTTTGTCATAAGCTATCAGTTTTGTTTGCTGATTAAGATTCAGATTTATTCTGTTTGTCAACATCATATGGTATTCCTCTCCACGTTATGTTTAACTACTGTGCAACTGTGCTTGGAGTTTTGTGGTCTTTTTTTTTTTTTAAACTAATTTCTTTCCTGCACGGCAGTTAGGACCCCATCAGAGAAGGAGAACCACTGGGGCTTTGTTGCTCACTAGGTCTTATACCATCAGGGAAGCTGATTAAGTCATCTTTGTAAGGCGGTTGTCCTTGCTTCTGATACTGGAGCTTGAAGTTCACAGGGCTGCCTCTACAAAGCATATATAAAAGCTTAAAATAATGGAAATGTATTGTTCGCAAGCATATATGCCACACCCTCCCAACTCAGACATGAGAAAGACATTTTACCTGCTAATGATGTTTAAATCTTTACCATGGATTAAATACAATTATATCAATCACCCAAAAAGTTTTGACTGGATAACTGAACATTAGGTCCACCAGTTTAATTTGCCTCTGTGCCATCAACTACAAGGAAAGGACTTGAAGCCCATCAAGTCCAAGCCTGGAGATCTTGAGGGCTTTACTTTTCAGTTGAATCAGGCAAATTTGGAAACAGACAAAAATATCAGGCAGTTGCCTTTCTTGATAGTCTTATTAGCAGGGGAGGGGGGCATGCGGTGAATAATCACACGGGCTTTGGAACAAGAGGACTCGAATTTCACACACAGTCCTGCCCCTTAGCAGCGTGGAACTTGGGGAAAATTTCTGAATCTCTCTGTCTTTATTGTATTCTTGGCCCATAAGTATAGAGATGACCTTAAAAGCTTCCTGAAAGGGTCATTGTGAGGTTGAAAGGAGGAAATAGATGTGAGGAACTTGGCACAAAGCTGGACATATAGTAAGTGTTAAAGTGCACTGTTGGCTTATCTCCCTCCTTCTTTTCTTCTGTCTGCTTCTCCTCTTTCTTCTTTTCTGTCTTTTTCCCTAACTTTGAGAGCAATAAAATGGGTGTTTTCAGTTCCTCACAGCACGGAACTTTGCTTTTCTACTGTATGTGTCCAACCTAAGTCTTATGAACAATAAGACATGGGAGTCTTTAAATACCAACTTATTTCAGAGACCCAGAGTGGGTGGTTTTTAAAGTAGCATCTTTGAGAGCAGTTGGAAATGGAAATGCTTATTTCTAAGACAACAAAAGGGAGAAAATGTTCCATTTGAAAATACTGTGTGATAAGTAAACATGGTGAACTTTTTCTAGAGAGGTCCTTGAAATTTCTTTAGGCAGAATTTAAAGAGCAAAATTAAACAGTAATGAATTTCCTTCCTCCCAGAAAGTGGGAAGTAAGTTCTCAGGCCTTTTCTTCCTCCTGTCTGTATTCTTGTCCACAAATACAAAACCACTCCTCTTCACAATCCCCGCCGAAGCCCTGCACTCAGTTTAGTGCTCTCTCTTCTCTCATAAATCACAACTGTTGTCAGTAACCACTCATGCGAGCATGTACTAGAATCTTCTCTTAAAAAAAAAAAAAAGATTGATTCATGTATTTGAGAGAGAGAGAGTGTGTGTGGGTGTTTGTAAAAGTGGGGGGAGGAGGAGGGAGAGGAAGAGAGAATCCCAAGCAGACTCCCCACTGAGTGCCTGGGACTAGCCCACATGGGGCTCGATCTCACAACCCTGAGATTATGACTTGCTCTGACGTCACCAGTTGGATGCTTAACCAACTGAGCCAGTCAGAGCCCCCAAAGTGTTAGAATCTGCTATGATCAGTGACGCCTTGGTGTGCTATCTCTGTCTTCCCTCCTTATCCTCTAAGACCCATAACAGTAGAGATTTCATCAAACATTTCATTTACCAAATGCTTAAAATAGTCAAGGCATCTAGGATGTACTCTAATAAAAAATGAGGAATGGAAAAGAAAGGACTGGGAAAGGAGAGAACAGGTGGAAAGATGTCGAACAGAGTGGAAAAAAAAAAAAAGAAGCTCAGAGGGAGTCTGAAATCTTTCCACATGCCAGTGCTTGAGACAGTGTAAAGCGATGACCTTGGCTGATGGATGTTACTGTTGCCCAGTAGAACCCACATTTCCGGTATCATCAGGTGCAGCTGAAATCCTCTTGTCTCCTGCACCCAACATCAGTTCCACATGCGTTTATCAATTTTACTGCTGCCCCGTCTAGTCTTTCAAACTTCTCTAACAGTAACCCCCTCCACTAAGGGAACACAAGCTAATATCCTACTGCAGTAAGATCTCACAGACACAGATTGCAGAGACAAGATTTTTTGGAAAACAAATGAAAGAAAGGGGAGTCCACTTACTTATTTTTATCACCACTTCCTCAGAGATTCTGAAAAGAGCGGCATGGACCCATTCTTATTATAAACCTACTAAATTATTATAAGATACTTAAATACAGATGCCAACCCTCCGAAATAACTTCTATAAAATTTACTAACTCTTTAAACTCAAACTCCATTTTATAACCCTTTATAAATAAGCTAGCCATTTGAAGTATTGGGTCGGAGGAAAAGGCCATAAAATTTCAGTGAATCTATCCTGAAAATGCTGTATTGAACTGGGACCTTTCTATAGGAGACAGTGCATTTGGGGCCTGCTATAATTTTAAAAGATGTTTTTCAAAAGGAAAGGCATAGATTTTCATAGCAGCTAATTCTAGACAAAGGCTGGGGCCAACAGTTATTTTAGTTCAACGTAATTCAGTGTCACAGTGGTGGGTCTGGTTTTATTTTTTTATTTACTAATTTAAAGAGTCTGCTACTATATTGAAGGAGGTCATATGCTTAGAAATGGATAATGTTAGTAAAGCATGGAAAAGTTCTTTTTTTTTTTTCCCTGAAAACAATAACCTACATTTAATGGTAAGAAATCACCAGCAAATTCCATTATGTTTGTGGGCTTGACATGTGGTGCTTATTAAATGTAGGAACAAAGCCACTTTATACATCATAATGTTCACATTACAAATTCACTGCTCATAATGGTGCTGCAAGTGTATGTGCAATTTTTCTGAACTTATGAAATATATTTCTGACACCTCAGGTATTGATGTATGCACGCATGATATTGTCCCAGTGCAGTAGGGAGACTTAACTGATGTCTGCAAGATTTGATTTATTACAAGTAAATATGATTGCCTTCATAATCTGATTTTATTATGTTCGGGGCTCTCGCAGGTAAACTTTTAGTAGAAGGAAGAAGGCCAATTTTATTAAACCAGTGTGTTCCTATGAACCATAGAATTTCTTTTCAAGGGGGGATGGGAGACTGCAGATCCAGAAAGTGTATTGAAAATTTCAGAAAAAAAGAATTTACTTCCAACATTCCCAATATCCTATGTTCTCAATCGCTGCAACTCTTTCAAGTGTGCCTTTGCTACTCTGAGCTTCATATTTCTTTCTTAAAAGCCCTATTAAAGTAAAATTCACGTATCTGAGGTCTCTGGTAAATATGCCTAGGGGAAGAGACAGATCATCTCAGAATTTTGGGGCAACAAGAATTTTTCTCTTTTGTAATGGAGAAAAAGCGATTGAAAGAATTGGGATTATTCACTGATCAGACTCCAAATATCAGGACCCCAGCTTTGCTATACCAGCAACTCAAAGAATTAAAAGTAGGTCATCTCAGAATCCAGGATGAACCCGGACACAATGGTCTGGATGAAGAACCAAGGTAGAAGCAAGGGTATTGAGTAGGAAGGGATTGAGTAAAGTAGGAGACCTGTCTAGTTCACCATTTAATGAAGACGGTGGCCGTCTGAGGACAGTGACATACAATCTTATTCAAAGTGTAGAAGAACAAAAATCATTGACACAAGACTTTGCAATCTTGCCCCTTCCTCTGCCCACTAAAAAAGATCCCAGCTACACTTTCTCGGTTTCTTCCTCTTCTTCTCTAACTTGTGGAGAAGCTTCTGCTACTTCATTGCCAGCATCAGCAGGTAGTAATTCAGGCCTTTGTGATGTAGGATAAAAGAAGAGAGCAGGGTCCAATAAAAGAGTGGAGTAGAAAAAGAAATGCATTGGCTTGAGTTAGGGAAAAGTTCTTCTGGGGGTTGGGGTAGGGAAGACAGGACCTTTTTAAATAAGGGGTTTGTAGGTAAATTATTCAAAAGCACCTGGCTGGTGTGAAGTAAGTTGTTAGAAGAGAAAAAAAAAAAAAGGTAGAAATGCTATGCTATGAACTATGAATGTCCTTTACTGTTTTTAAGAAATATTAGGGAAATACCTAAATTAATTTGAAATTACTTTTTCTTTGGTGGTCCAAGTTTAGTGGATGAAACATGTTTCAAGACCATGGATCAGAACCCAGTAAGAGCACATGTGTATGATACAGTCAAAATATTGTCATTTATTTCCCATGAAGTGGACATCACAGCATTAGGGTGACCAAGTAGACAGTACAGCCATTCCTAGTACAGCCATTCCTAAGGGCCATGACGAGGAGTTTAACGAAGATGCCCAGAGAGGGCTGAAACATTGAAACAAGGTCTTGTTTGGTTTTCATTGTGAAGGAGACCAGAGTATGTCACCCCAAAATATGTCTCTTTGGCATATGAATTATTTTGAGCTAAAAGTCACTGAGGAATGGTAAGTGCAGGAAAAGTTCTAATAACAGAGCAGGAGTTTTCCTTTTGTAAAAGCAATTTACATTTATACAGAACATTTCCATGTGTAAAGATGTCTTCCTCTCCCTTAAAGAGGAAGAGGAGGACTTTAACAACTCTTAGCAATGGAGAAAGCACCAATGTGAGTCTCTTACTACACAATCCTTGTGTACCATACTTTTCCTGGTCATCTTTTTAAACCTAGCCCCTCGCCCAGAAACTACCAGCACCCTCTTTTCTTTAGCTTAAGATGGTATATAGCCCAAATTCTGAACCACCACTTTGGGTTTCTCATCACTGGGTGCCCCTATGTGTATTCATGATGCACATATTTCTTAAAGATTATTTATTTGAGAGAGAGAGAGAGCATGAATGGGAGGGCCAGAGGGAGAGGGAGAGAGAATCTCAAGCCAACTCCACGTTCAGTGTGGAGCCGGAAGTAGAACTTGATCTCACAGCCCTGAGATCATGACCTGAGCTCAAATCAACAGTCAGATGCTTAACTGACTGTGCCAGGTGCCTCTGAACAACGTACATATTAATAACCTTCTGTTTATTTTTCTTTTGTAAATCTGACTTCTGCACCTAATTGATAGGTCTTTCGTTGGAAAACCCAAGACAGGTAGAGGAAAAAAATTTTTTTCTTCCTTTACAAATGGAATAGGAGCCAGTGGTCTACAAAACTGTTTCCCCCCTGCCAAAAAAATTTATTCCAACAATATAATTTAAAGATTTATACACCCAGTGAAGATCAGGAACCAGAAGATATTAAACCAGAGCCAATAAAGTAGTTTCAGCTCTTTGGACAAAATAATACTTGTACTTCATAAGTTGGTGGTTTTCTTTTTTTTCTTATATTGATGGGGTTTTCTTTTGATCTTGTCTTTGATTACATCATTATTTTTGTCTTCCTTACTGAAGTTTCCCTTGAAAATGCCAACCATGTTGAGGAAAAACCAGAGAAGAATTTGGGTTTGACTGAAAGAAGAATGTTGAAAGGGGAACCTGAGACCCCTGGTAGCAGACCATCCTGATGATAGCTTTAAAAACTCTCAAAGGGACAGTTGCAACTTAAGGGCAGGAGAGGAGGACCAGGGTTACTTCCCCATTCCCTACTTGGAGAGTCTCCTCCTTGATTTCAAATCTGCAGGTTATTTTTGAACTATGTTGATCAAGGGAAGTCATATACTTAAAATACCCCAAACATTCATTCCTAACAACTGCCATTCTGCTTGGGATATCACCAAAGCCTAACAGTTGAGCTGTTCTCTCTCTAACTGGCCCAGTCTGTACATACTGTCTCCTTTAACTCAGTCCTTCTTTCTTTTGTCCTGACAAAGCAGTCAATTGCTTAAACATGGATTTCACCTAGATTTCGATTAAAATGTCGAGGGTGAGTAGGGGATGGTGGTGTGATCTGTACCGAGTTATTGTATGACCTGGAAAACTGCTGTCGAATATTGCCAAAACTTTCACCATCACATTTTACATTCAAGACACATCTTCTAGCTTCTTATTGCACTTTATGAAGGAGCAACTTCTTTCTGCTTTAATTGAAATGTATTGTGTTCTGTATCATATCTAGTATTTCCTGCAGCAGGAGATCCCAGTTGGGGATCTCTCTAAACACAGTGAGAATTGATGGTCCATAGATCAAGGGTTTCCATATGCACGGCTCTGCACGTGGGAGAGTCGAGGTGCCCATCAAAGATACATTGTGCTTCTAAGTGGGAGTATAGTGTTTAACTCATGCTGTACTACCGTAGATCCAGGATGTGGTTTTCTGTCTTATATACTTACTTCATTGATATGTACGGTTTACTAGCAAATTTGTATTACAGTGAAATGGTAGTTATCTGTGCCTCTCTGGTGCCCCCTTCCATACATCAGTATCTCTGTGATAAAAATAAACTGAAAAGAGATTTATGGGCAAGTGAGTACAGAATATGTGTGTGCATGGATGAAATGTAGGTCCGTATCAAAATGCTTATTCTTAACTGCATCCAAAGAAAACAGGTATAAATGATTTAGGGTAATCTATGATTCTGCATTCCCAATTTTTCCTCTATTAGTGAGAATAAAGTCTGTAAACAGGTCTTTATAAACTTACACAGCAGATGCCAGGCTGACCTCATATGGTAGATTTTTTTACCTGTTGGATATTATTTCAAGAGAGCTTAAAGAAAACTCTTCCTTAGCCATAAAAAAAAAGACCTCCTTATGCAGATGCCTGTGATTTAACTGTTATCTATATGCTCCTATGGACCATCTCCTGGGGTATAATTTTTGATTATCTAGCATCTTGTTATAATTGAGTATACTGTCCTTCTATAGAAAAATCAGAATTCCAAAGTATAACAGTAGGAAAAAGAGAAGTGAAACTCCATAAAGCTAACTTTTCTATATCACATTTTGCCCCCAACTTCCCCATACCTGCCTCTGCTTTAAGTCATCTTACAATCTACAGGTGTATGACATAGATACCTTGAAAGATTCTGACTTTTCCATACATATTTAAGAGAACAGCTACTTTAGAGATTATAGAGCAGGACTAAAATCTGAATATTTCACCTTGTAAATGAACATCTCTATCCTGAAGAGGCTAATTTCACCTCACTAGGATTCATATATTGGCCTTTAAGGCCCAAAGGGAAGGGACAGTGTTGCAAGTAACAGAAAAGAAACCTATAATGGCTTAAACCAAGTAAGAAGGAATACACTTTTGTCATATAATAATTCTAGAGATATGTGCTACTCAGATGTCCTGTACAACTTGATTTTACCTCATAGTCACAAAACAGCTACTAGAGTTCCTGCCCTCATTCCAGGTAGAAAGGAGAAAGGTCATCTAATTTTATCAGGAGAAGCAAAAGTCTTCTTAGAACTCCCACCAAACATCGTCTTAGCATCTTTAGGATCCAGAAGTGTGTCATGTGGCCAAGCCTACTGCAAAGGATATTGGGAAAGTGATAATCTCTCTTAACACACTGGATGCAGTGCTATCCCCACTCTGTCTAAAAACTAAACAGTAGCTTTTCGTTAGCAAGAATGAAGTCTGTGGAGATATGTGGGGTAGTTAATAATGTCACAGATGAGAATTCCACCGCCATTCTCAAAAACTCGGATTGCACAACACCGTTTACATTGAACTTTTCACAAAAAGGAAAAGGTCTGAGAGAAGTCATCGAGTGCAACTGCACGTTCAAAAGCCCATCATTTACCCGAGACTGGAAGCTGACTTTCCTGGCTACCGTGCTTAAATACCTCCCCTTCAGTCTTCATGTTTTCTTATGATTCTGTAGAGATGCACATCACTCTACTTGCAGTAAATACACAGAAAGCCCTTGTGCCCTTGCCCAAATCCCTTTTCTTAGGGCCCAGGAATCGGAACTCTCACCTTCTATGGCAATAGTAACAGGTACTTAGGCACTGTTCATTTATTCAAGAGCGTGATGAAATGGTATAGCCATCTCAGAAAACTCACGGAAGGCAGAGAGTGGCCTCTCCCTATTGGCTGCCACCATTCCTTAGAGAAGATTAAGCCCAGTGGGAGGGCATAAGGGGAAAAGTCAGGCTTTATAATGAAACCTGTTTGGTCATTTCTTTGTTAACTCTGACCTCTCAGGGTAGCAGCCATTCCTCCTTCATTGCTCAGAATGTGCTCAGAGGTAATAAATACAAACATAATATTGGTTTAACATCTCTTTGTTTCCCCAAATTCCCTATAACCAGAGTTCTTATTAAATCTGCATAATACTGCCAGAAAAGCAAGGTTGAAAAGCTACCCACGTCCCCAAACAGAAAATCTCCGCAGCAAAACTAATCACAGACTCAAGCACATTTGGAATGGTTAACAGCTCAAAAGGAAAATTAAACTCAACAGTATAACTAATCCAAGACAATCAACCTTGATTGTCACAACACAAGCATGTAGCAAGGCAACCTAAGAATGAAAAGAGAAAAGACTCTGCCCTTGGAAAAGGTGACACAAATACAAGAGGAGTCGGTATGGTTGAATGGTATGCCCCCATCATATCTCAAAGCATGTGGCGTTGGGGGATTTGTCAGGTCATCTGTCTCTCTTGGTGATCTATAATATTAAGAGTGGTCTGTGGTAATTTTAGTTTCCCATCCTCTTCAAAACTAGTCACTCGCTGAATTCCTCATTCTCTAAGATGTAAAGAATAGGATTCAAAGGCCACTTCTCCTCAAAAGCCTCCGGGATTTTCCCAGGATGAGTTATTTCCTACTTCTGGCTTCACTGTGCACTTCTTATGAACAAAACCTCTCAAACTGTATCATATTATGTCAATGTTTCCATTTCCCTTATTAAACTGTGAAAAAATGGGTATTTACGTAACCATCTCAGGCCAAGCCCGGACACGGGAGGTCTTGATGACTTTTCCAAGTGGAATAAAATTGAACTGTGAGTAACTTTGGTACCTGCCTATGAGGTGTCATTTGATGGTGTCTGGCTAATTCTCCTTACTCAAAATGTCCCCCATTAACCTCTTGTCACCCCAGAACCTTCTTTCAGGGTTAATGGCTTTGAAAGTTCATTTGTTTCATTTTTTCAAGATACCTCTATTAAAAATCAGATCTTCGTGGGGAAAGGAAATCAAGCCTTAAATCTTTACCACATTCACTTATTAACTTTCTCGACGTGCATTTAGGATCCCCTGCTAGGGAATTCCATAGCTTGTTTAAATTTTTGACAAGAAACAAACTTCTGCAGGATATAAACAGCACCTCAGGAACAGACCAGAAACAGGAAGAGGAAACTCAAAGGAGACATTGAAATACACATCCCAACCACACGGAGCAGACCTTTGTTCTCTGGAATTATAAAAACAACTCAAAGATTTCTTTTATACAAGAAGAGTCTTTTAGACCAAAAGAGCACATCTCTGCCCCCAAGTAATTACCTGGGACTGTCTCTATCTAAAAACAAAAACAAAACAAAATCCTTCCCTCACTTTTAAAATGGGGAGCGCCCCTCCATTAGTTCATACCGGAAACTTCTCAGAAGTTAACCATTAAGGAGAAAAAAAAAGTCATGAGCAGATATTGACTGTGAAATGGGGAGAAAAACACTGAGTTTGAGAATACTTGAATTCCCATTTTCAAAAAAAGGTTTTCAGGAAAAAAAAAATCCTTTTAGTAAAAAGTACATAGAACAAAAATGACAGTATCAATAAATGACATGTATGATCTCACTGAACTAATCTGGTTTTTAATAGAATTGTGAGCAGTAAAAAAAATCTGACAATAATTCTTTTCATTTCTTCAGCCATATTAATAACTAAGCAGCAAGGTAAAACTAAAAGTGTATTTACTCTGCAAACAAGACCCTCGAACAAGACATAAATATTACACATGATGGTGTGCAATGTAATAGACTTCAGTTTTCATTCAACAAGGCACCTATACATAATCCATTGGCAAATTAGTTTCTTTTTGAAACTCTTGCTGAGCTTGTCATTTCTAATTAATGAGAATTCAGCATATATTCTCCTGTAACCATGAAAAACCCTCTTTCTATAAAATGGATGCTATAATGTACAAAACTCTGTGTGCCTTTTCTGTGCATTTTTCCCACAATGGGATTTGAGTAATTTGGGTCTGGCATATCAGAGCACCCTTCGCATTTAACTTCTTGGTGTGGAGCAACTGGGCATTGGAAAGATGTGAAAAGATTCACTGTGTGTGGTGGGAGAAAAGCAACTCTATGCTCCCAGGGAGGGAGACATGCCAGAGAGCATGGGCTTATCTAAGCCTTAAGGACATTTTATGTAGAGAGAAGATAGACTTTAAAGGAACATAAATGTGCAGTTTCAAGAAGAGGGAGCTCAAAGGTCAATGAGCTCAAACCAGTAATCAGAGAAATGCAGATTGAGAGAGGAATGAGATGTCTTTTTACACCCATCAGAATACAATGATAGGTATAAAAATGATAGAGTTCAGCTGGCCAAGGCAAGTATTTGTCAAATATTTGTGATGCGTGGATCCTTGGGATTTTCATGCCCAGCTGGGGGAAAATGGACTGTTTCCTCCATTCTGGAGAGCAACTAGTCAAATTAAGTCTATATATGTCCAGGTATACATTCTGTTCCCAAATGTATCTGAGAAAGACATTCTTACACAGGGCCATCATAGACATGGTAATGATCATGGCAGCTTAGTCATGGTAACAGAGACTTGGAAGCACTGTACATGCCCATCGTTGGAAGAGAGGAAAATGAGAAGTGGTAGGACGCACAGCAGAGTATACAGAGGGCCACAGAGAATGGGATAACCACATTTCTGTTTGTACATTGACTGTACAAATAATAACATGGATGGATCTTAAAAATACAATCCGGGACATCTGGGTGGCTCAGTCAGTTAAACGGCTGCCTTCAGCTCAGGTCATGATCCCAGAGTCCTGGGATCAAGTCCTACATCAGGCTCCCTGCTCAGTGGAGAGCCTGCTTCTGCCTCTCCCTCTCTCTGCCACTCTGCCTACTTGTGCTCTCTATCTCTTGGTCAAATAAATAAATATTTAAAAAAATACAAGATCCACATAAAAGCCTGCACATGAATGTTTAAAGCAGCTTTATTCATCAGTGCCAAAACTTGGAATTAACCAATGTCTTCCAGTAGGAGAATGAATGAATAAATGAACTGTGGTGTATGAGACAATGGACTATTACTTGGTATTAAATGAGCTATTGGGCCATGAAGACATGGAGGAAACCGAAATGCATACACTGAGTGAAAGAAGCCAGTTTGAAAGGCCATGTACTGTATGATTGCAAGTATACGATATTCTGGAAATGGTAAAACTATGGAGACAATAAAAACATCAGTGATTGCCAGAGGTTAGGGGTTAGGGAGGGATGACAGGTAGAGCACAGGTTTTTAGGGCAGTGAAACTACTCCGTATATTATAATGATGGGTATATATCATTATACATTGTTAAAACACACAGAACAGGGGCGCCTGGGTGGCTCAGAGGGCTAAGCCTCTGCCTTCGGCTCAGGTCATGATCTCACGGTCTTGGGATCGAGCCCCCATCAAGCTCTTTGCTCAGCAGGGAGTCTGCTTCCTCCTCTCTCTCTCTGCCTGCCTCTATTGCCTATTTGTGATCTCTGCCAAATAAATAAATAAATAAAATCTTTAAAAAAACAAACAAACAGAACGTACAATAGCAAGAGCCAACCCTACTGTAAAGGTCGGTCTTCAGTTAATAATAATGTATCAAGATTATAACGGAACTCTGGCCTTGCCATTCAGTTTTTCTGTAACCTGAGACTGCTCTAAAAAAAAAAAAAAAAGCAGTTATCAAATAATTATTTAAAATATTAATTTAAAAAAACATGGTGCTGAGTTAGAAAAGGAGAGAGGTTGCGATATACCAGATATTGTTTACATAGATTAAACTGTGTGCAGAAAACAATACATCTTTTACAAAAATACACTCAGGCAAAATGATGTGTGTTACACTAATGAGAATGGTTGCCTAACAAGGAAGGGAAGACAAAGGGTGTGTGGGCTATAGGTAAGAGGAGGGAAGAAAGGCAGGCAACAAGGAGACCATGTGCACAGGTCATTAGCGTGTACTGTGAACTGGGGAAAATGATGAAGCCGGCCCTCTGCACATGTTGTGGAATAACAAGCATAACTTGAGGACTTGCAGGAGAAGGAGAGGAAGCCTGAGTGCCTCGGGGGCTATAGGCTTAAATGGTGGCTGAAGTTGGGGAGTCTACTATGCTAGGGCAGAGGTTTGCAAATCTAGGAAGGCTCTTCCTGATCGATTTCTTCCTGATCAATTTCTCATGCAGGCTGTGATACAGGAGATGTAGTTTTAAACAGTGAAGAGCCTGTGAAACAAGTTACAGTCTATCTTTTGGGGATGATTTATTTTAACAGATGAGTTCTTAAAAACTGGATATCATGTACCCAACAATTTTGCCAGCTTCTGCAAGCAAAGTACTTAGGTGAAGGGACAGAGTGTCCGTGTGTACTCCAAGGCCAAACCTGTAGGTTATATTTCAAAATTCCCATGCAATAGTTAATGGAGCAAGAATCTTAAGCTACCATTTATCGGTAGGCATATAGAGACTCATATCTATTGGTAAGCATGGTTTTTCAAGCAAATATTTACAAATATTGATTCTAACCCTGAATATTAGATATTCAAGGCAGGGCACAACAAACATTGAAAGAAAGCATGTCTCAGTATTTCTGCTCGTTGGAAAGGGAAAGTTGACCTGTAATCCAACTACTTCTTTGCTGTCTTACACTCATCCCACCTAGCCTGCATTTCCTAGCATTTTAGCTTAAGTGGTGGTTGCGGTCAGGGAGTGAAAAAAAATGGAGTAGGGCAGCAGTTCCCCAAACAAGGAGCTTCTTTGATGGAGATGGCAGTCTGTAGGCAGTGGGAACTGACCCAGCAGCATTGTGAAACTTTCTATTTCTGCTATTTAGATGGCATTCGCATGACTCCTCAAATGGCCGAGCCCAGTTGGCAGTGTGCAAGGCTTGGCCGTGAAGTAAGGCTTTCTGTGGCTTTTGAACCCCCGCACTGGCTGCATAGCAAACCAGTCCACCCATGAGAAAAGCTCATAAAAGGAAGCAAAATCTTCTGGTTTTATAATGAGCTGCATATAACTGGAGGCAGAGAAGAGAGGCAGGGAAGAGCAGAAGGGTTCTTTGCCCCCGCTGATCCATGGCCATTCCGTGTGAGTTATTTTCTTTCTTTTCTTTTCTTTTCTTTTTTAAAAGATTTTTATTTATTTATTTGATGCAGAGAGAGAGATCACAAGTGGGCAGAGAGGCAGGCAGAGAGAGAGGGAGAAGCAGGCTCTCCACTGAGCCTGATGTGGGACTTGATCCCAGGATCCTGAGATCATGACCTGAGCCAAAGGCAGAGGCATAACCCACTAAGCCACACAGGCACCCCCATGTGAGTTATTTTCCTGGATGCTTTTTCCCTCCCAGGAAACCTTCATAGGTAGAGAGAAGGGTGTGCGTTCCTGTCTGTCCCTTTGGAAGACGGGCTTATATACCCAGATTATGGACACAGACTGAGACACTGCGAAGACACTATGTGCCAGGATATATGATACCCATTGGACTATACTGGCTAATTTAAAGAATACAAGCCTTAGATTAAGAAACTAAATTTGAACCCCCTACACAGAAAAGCACAGCCATGCCTCTGGGAGTTTGTACTTGCTGATCCTTCGTCTAAAATGCTGTTCCCCAAGCTGCCTCCCTCAATTCATTCAGGTCTCTTCAAATGCTACCTCATCTGAAAGGACTCCCCTGCCATCGGTTGTCATTCTGGTCCCCAGACCCTGATAATTTTCTTCATAGCACTTTGCACCCTTCGCATTTTATGCATTTGTTTATTATTGCCTTGTTGTCTGTCTCTCCCCAACAAAAATCTGAGTTCCATGAAAGCAGATTTCCCAGGACTGGAAATATATTGCTTGGGATATAGAAGGTACTCGGTTACTTGTTCGAGAATGAACATGCACCCTTGGGGCATCTGGGTGGCTCGGTCTATTAAGCGTCTGCCTTCGGCTCAGGTCATGATCCCAGGGTCCTGGGATGGAGCCCTACATTGGGCTCCCTGCTCAGCCGAGAGTCTGCTTCTCCCTCTCCTTCTGCCCCTCCCCCTGCTTGTATTCTCTCTTTCTCTTTCTCAAATGAATAAATAAAAAAACTTAAGGAAAAAAAAAAAAAAGAATGAACATGCCCCAATCATAATGTGGTTTAGTTCTATGACTGTAGGCAAGTCACCTATCTCCTATTTTATTACAAGTGAAATAGGGATTAAAACAATCTATTCTGCCAACATTCTAGAATCTGCATGCTATGTACTGTATATCTGAGGGCCCAGCCCTTTAGATATCTGGTGTTCTTTGGCTGATAGTTCTCACAGAAGGATCAATTCTGCCATTAAAAACGCCAGGAGATGTCTTGTACTAACCAGGGAACATAGGAGCTGTGTTTATCGCTCCATGAAAGAAGAGGAAGCAAAAAAAAAGAAAAAAAAAATTTCCTTCAAAATCAGTTTAACATGGAGACCGGTGTGCCCTCTGCTGTTGCTGCTAGCCCCTCACCTGTTGAGTGCCCTGCCCACCACCACTTGCACAACATACCTGAGTGTGGTGGTTGTGAAGGTCTGTCACCCAGAGGCTAAACCTTTCTGCTTTGTGGGATAGCCTCATGTTATCCACATTAAGAGGATAAGCAATATTGTCTTAGCTGAGCAGTGCCTGAGGGAAGGAAGGCATTTGTAGGGAAGGTCTACGATTACCCTGTTGTTTTGCTGTTGAAAAGACTGAGTTATGGAAGCAGTCACAGCAGTCTGTAGGTTTTTTCTTGTTTGTAAACTCTGTGTGCTTGTGTGTGAGTGTGTGTATATGTGTGTATGTTTTTTTTTTTTTAAGATTTTATTTATTTATTTGACAGAGAGAGATGACAAGCAGGCAGAGAGGCAGGCAGAGAGAGAGGAGGAAGCAGGCTCCCTGCTGAGCAGACAGCCCGATGCGGGACTCGATCCCAGGACCCTGAGATCATGACCTGAGCCGAAGGCAGCGGCTTAACCCACTGAGCCACCCAGGCACCCCATATGTGTGTATGTTTTAATCACGCAGAACAACATACAAAGCTTGGAAGGAGCAGTGAGATACTCATTCTGATTCTTCCTTTCTTGATATGCTAAGTCAGTGTTTCTTACCCTGGGTCTAACACAGCTCTCAAGTCAGAAATTTTGGAGTGTGCCCTGAATATCATTATTTAAAGCAAACAAACAAATAAGTATATTTGTGATTTTTAAGGTGCATTCTGATTTGTGATCCATGGGGCTAAATTAAGCACAAATAGTTGAGTAACAAAAAATAGGGTGGTAAGTCTAATGAATGGGAACGCCCCATATCCTCACAGAACAGTAACATCGAATGTAAAAGAATTAGATTCAAATTCCGTCTCCACTATTTCTTATTGAAATAGTGGAGAGCCATGACCCAAATTCTCCAAACAAAGGTGTCCTCACCTGTAAAACGAAGGGTAATAGTATTTACCTCACATGACTGCTTGAGGAGTGAGCTCGTGTGTGCGAGAGACCCTACCACTGCGTCCCAAAGACAGTGAGTGACCAGTGAGGATCCCATGAATCTATGCAAGTTCCCTTATCATTTACTATGGTCATAAGCGAGAGCCTTGTTAATAAACCTCATAAGGCTGCTATGACAACTACTACTGTCTTCCACTCTTGAAGGTTTTATAGGTCACTAAATATTTTTCCATGGCAGCAACAGTCTATAAGGAATACAGAACAAGTACCCCCACAGACACACTTTTTGAAATGAGGAAACAAACTGAGACTGACACATTTGCCTATGACTCCCAGCGGATAAACCACAGACAGACTTAAACCTGGAGCTCCAGGTCCCCAAGCCCGAGTCCTGCTGTCAGACCCGTGCCACCTCCTGCTGGCTCCTGAAGTGTTGGCTTCTGAGTGTGCCTGTAAAGTAATTAAACTTTCATCGGCCACCTGTGAACATGTGTGGCGTTATTTTACTGTCACCTTCAAATGCGCACACCTGCCGAATCTCCATGACTCCAAAGCTTCCCCAGTTCAAGCTCTCCCTGGTCTGTTCGGGAAGCTTCTTTTCCCTTTGAACAGATGGCAGACAGTGCGCTCGGCTTTCACCACAGACTCTGACCCAGCGGCGGAAGTGGCGGTAGCATTCCTGACTCCCAAATCAGGTGACCACCTTCGTGCCAATTGCCTCAGAACCAAAGGCGGACCTGGCAGGGATGCTGTCCCGAAAGCCGGCCTGCCGTGACACGTGCACGTGCATCTTCAGCCGAGAGGACCACATTCTCTGCTTAGAAGAAATGATTTTTGTCCTTTGGGGCCAGGTCGCTGCATCATCAAAGAAATTATTTCTGGCCTTTTGGGCCATGAGGTCCAGGCAGAACAGTCCAAGAGGAAAAACGCCTCCCTAGTGAGACGGGAGGAAGGATGCTGAAACCTCCCCCCCCCCCAACCCCCGCAGGAACATTGCGTCTTGTTATTAATACAATTAACCTTTCACTGTTACTAATAACCAAGGTCATTTCCCTCGAAAACCTCAGGTTGGTTTCTCGCTGGTACTGAATGCGTGCTCTCACACTGTTTTGTTTCTATCCCGCATTCTCTGTGTCTCTCCTTCTCTCCCTTTTCCGGGTCCTGCCTATAATCTGTAATTCCCATTTATACGACTGTGGGTGTTTCAGGACATCCCCTGGCAGTTATGAAACTACTGACCAGTGGAGCCTTTTCTGCAGATGGATTTCATTCAGGACTCTTGCTATTATATTAATGGGTTTAATTTAAACAGGACTAGCCTCGCTGGCCAAATTACTGCCATTTAAATCAATTGGTTGAAGGGGAAAGACAGCCTGACCAGAGCTATTAGACTTCAATTTATTACTGTATCGGCTTTTAAACTGGGCGAAGCAAGTTTGCTAATGTCTGTCCTCTGTCCTTTGAGCTCGAGTGCAAAATACAGTAATGAGAGCCTTTGGAGTTAAGAAAAGGGAAGAGGAAGAAGAAAAAAATATATTAATTTTGAGTCAGTGTTTCACGAGCCGAGATCAGGTAGCCCTTGAAAGAATCCCCACCATAGGATCCTGTAGGTGCCTTTGATGTCCCTTCATTAAATGGAGATTCAAATCATCTAACAGATGTATTAGTTTAAAAAGCCTTTTTACTTGGATTTCTCCCCCTTCGTAAAAAATAAGCGCTGTTTTTTTTTTTTTCCACACATTTCAACCTGATTCAAATAGAAAAGCAAAAGGGAAGAAAATGCTTTAGATGTGCTCTTTTGATTTTTTCCAATCTTGCCTGAATAAAATGGAATGGGAGATCAAGAACACTCAATTAATTGCAACACTGGGTGTCACTAGGAGAGGGAGGGAGAGATGGAGGGGGCATTAGGGATGCACAACCCTTAACAAATGCATAGATTCAAAGAAGGAAGAAGAAGGGGGAATAAAAAAGCGTGTCTGTATTTTATTGCACTCGGTAAGCTTTTCGCTTGTATTTATAGCTGCAATTATATCTCAATGAGGTTTGTCTACAGTGTTGGCTTCACGCTAATTTTCCCCCTCACTGCATTCTTGGAATAGGCTCGGACTGTTTATGAACCAGACATATTGACCTCATTTACAGCTAGCAGTTTAAATCCATAATTTTTCCACCCACAATCCCTCTTTGACATTCCGGCGGTGCGGCCGGCTCAGCGAGACTGAACTAAAAGTCTCACACTTCATTGAACACCATTATGCGGCTTTATGCTTATAAGCCTGTTTCCCTCGGCTGCCTTTCAGCTTTGCTGGAGATCCGTTTGGCCACAGGCCGGCAGTGATTAACTGGAAGAATCCAATAAATCACCCTGTCAGCCAGCAGGCTCTCCTCACTATGTCTACACATCGACATTTGGATTTGCACCTCTCTCTATCTTCCCTTTTCTCTCTCTCTCTCTTTTGATTTTCTATCCCTCTTTCTCTCTCCTCCCCTCTTGCTACAGAGCCATTAAAACACCTCCTTCCCGTCACACAAGGTGAACTTGAACTGCTATTGTGAACGTGCCTCAGTCCCAGGAGCAGCCCTCCGGGGAGATCAACCCTTTGATTTGCACGGTTTTCCCTGCCCTGGCTTTTCTGCCCTCCTCTTCCAATTAATTCACCCCTTAACTCTTAGGGCTGCATCACCGAGCCAGCTGGGGCGCCGGCGAAGGGATGAGCAGGTGGGGACGGGGCCAGGTGCCGAAGAGGAAATCCCAAGGATCCCTGTCAACTCTTGGGCCTCTCTGTGAGCCCAGCAAAGAGGGGGAAGAGCTCCGGAAAAGAAAGGAGCCCAGAAAGGGAGAGAAAGAATGAACAACATTGAACTCTGCTTCCCCGGATGCTGAGCCGCCTGGGTTTAAAGTAGAAAACTAGGTCTGGATCAGTTTCTTCCTGGGGCAGGTGGTGGGGGTGGGGGGAGCAGGGAGGGAGCAATTATATGTTCACAACTAAATGGCCGTGCCCAAGTGTAGGAGCATTGACGAGACCACTCAAGACCCTGCCTGCATAAAAGGCACAGGGGTGAGCTAATGATTCTGACAAGGGGCGGCCTCCCTTGGCACGGTCACCGTCCATGGTGGCTGGGGGCACTGAGCTCTGGGCAGAGTCCAGACAGCCTCACACTTCCCTTTTCTCACGGGTGAGCCGGGTTGGAGAAACAGCCTCTTCTTTGACTTGGCTGGTAATTTCCCGTCCCCATTTCTTTCGTATTCTCCACATGGCCACAGTCTTCTTTTGTCTGGGATTATTTCTGCACTGTGAGCACAAGCATTTGTTTGATGTTCCAGACATCAAATATACTGTACACTCTCCGAGTGGCCAGAGGAAGCAAGAGATTCTTGCTTTTGAAAACTCCACTGGCAAGAATGACAAAAGGCAGTCTGAACTGCAGACACAAAGGATGGGAGAGAGAGAAAGGGCCGGGACCAGTCAGGGGTGATTATGATCCTCCCCTCCCAGCAACACACCGCGGGAAGGGCTGCGCCGTGCGCACATGGGACAGCGGTAAACCACCTGCGTGCGAGAAAGGAAATCGATGCGGCCACGAAGGGGTGGCCCACCTTTGTGGATGGGCTTCCAGTTTGTGCTAGCTGAGAGGGAGCCTTTCTTGAGACAGCAGCGCCTTTGTATCCACACCCTCCCCCGAGTGATCTTTAGCAGACTTTTTTTTTTTTTTACTAAACTTTGGCATTTTTGCCAACTGCCTTCTATATTTGTAAGTTAACTAAGTAGATAGATAGGTAGACAGACAGGTGATTACATAATAGACCCACAGAGAGAAACTAGGGAAGGCAACCCTGAGTATCCTGTCTGTAGCACCTGGGAAGCACGATACTGGTACAGAGTGTCTGACACACAGTACAAACTTTAAATATGATCTTTCTCCTAAACTCTTACACAGCCTGCTAAGTGTAAGAGCCAGTCAGGAGAAGTGGATGTGGCCCTTGGGCATATGGTAACTCTCAGGGTTCATTGTCATTTCCAGGCTGCTTGTCCACTAGGCTCTGTTCTCCCCACTTGGCGTCTCCAGCCTCATTCTGTTTCATTTCACTCCATCTGACCCACCATCGGTGATGAGTGAGCACGTTTTAACGAAATATCCAAACCACTGTCCAGGAGATGAAACTCGACTTAGTCAGCTGCTGCTTTGCTGACATTCCCAGGCGTTTGCATCGGGGCATGTTGAAGCTACTGATAAAAAAGGATGTAAAAAAATTACTTTGAGGATTCCTTCATATTCCCCATTTCTGTAGATCACAGAAGCAAGGGAGCACCCCTGAGAATACTTAAGTCAAGAATATTGTTTGCATACCTACTAGGCTCCCAGAGCATATCGTTATATGAAAATTTGAAGACCGCACATGAATTTCTAAGTATAAGGCAAGGAAGCGGGTTTCACGAGCCACCCAGTTATTCCTGTGACTGTAGACAGGTGGGGTGGGGAGTCTGTTCTTTCAAAAATAACTGTTAGAAGTGGAACCGTCCATGACGCTCACGTAACTTCACTGTCAGGAGCGTTAGAGGCGTCCTCGCCTTCAACGGGCATTACAGTTATTGTACAAAGAAAGTTACCACCGCATGACTCAGTTTCTCCATTTGTAAAAGATTCATAAAAGCATTTGCCACTCCCCTGTGGCAGACAACTCTTTTGAGAAAAACAATCTACGTAAAGTGCTTTGTGTACCTTAGAGACAAGGTAATATTGAAATTTATGTCAGCATTATCATTAAATCTTTCCTCCCGGGGACTCAATATTTTTCAATATTGTCTCATTGATTCCACCAGCATCAGAAACAAGAGGAGGAAGAGCAGTATAGTAGCAAGATCATTAAAACATGAGCCAGAGAACTGGATTTTCTTTCTAGTTCTGCTCCAAAATAGCTCCACGACCTCCAGAAAGCTCTCAAGGGCCTCCGTTCTTTCTCCCGTAAAACGAGAGAGTTGAACTAAATAATGCCCAAGGTTTCCTCTGGAATGCTAAGTTCAACAATAGAAAAAAGAGAGTGCCTGTCCTTTGTGCTGTGACTTTGCACAAGCACCTTCTCCAGAGACCTTGTCTTCGGAGTTTTATAAATGTGCTCTCCTTGGTCTCATTTGGCCTCTTGGTTAACTTCAGGTTACTTCCCTGTCTCTTTTTGCTCCTTCTGGCTGGCAGTGTAGGCACTGTCCAGAGTTCCGCCCTTGGCCTTCTCTATTTATAGCCTGCTTCCACAGCTTCCTTCAGCTTTGATTACGGTCTCTATGTGCGAGACTGTCTGGTCTCTCTCTGGTCCTGAATGGCATAGCCATCATTCCACCTGCCTTTGATACACATTTCTACCTGAATGTGCCACCAACATCTCAAGTTCCATGGGTGTGAAGGGAATGGATTCAGATTGGCTGATCCTCCTGAATCAGAGTAGTAGTACCTTTATGACTGTACGTGGAATAAAGGATTTAGTGTGGGGTTTACAGTTTCTGCAATCATGAGAGCTGGTAGAGGAATGTCTGTAGGGCTCTTGATTCTGTGCCTGGTGTTGAGCCTGAAGTCCTAGGGGTCAGCCAGATTGGCAGTTGGAAAAATAGAGCTGGGTGTGTGTGTGTGGTCAAGGACAGGAGTAACCACGGAGATGAACGAGAACTCACACATCAATCAATCTCTTACTGCCTCCAAGTGCTGCCATAGGTCACTTGCAACAGAATCCGGTGGCCTTCCCCTCCAAGTGCATTTGTGGTTGGCCTAGACCTTGAGGAAGCTACAGAATATCTGGCAAGAGGAGGAGGAACAGGTGTATATCCAGGTGCACATAGATCAGTTTCAACATCCATGAGCTGCCGCAATTCTGTCACCCTCCACCAAAATCCAGAGCATAAAATATATATGCTCTGTTTCCCTTCCACTTTCAGGTCTCATGGGACATGTGCCTTGTGGCCAGCACTCGTCCAAAACCACAGGGAAGGGAATTCTGGGAGAGTTAAGAAGACAGAGGTACCTCACCCACACAGTGCCCTATTTCCTAATTTTGTTCATGGCGTGACATCTTCCCATGATCCAGATTAAAAACCATGCTGTTCCCTTGTTTCCACATCCAATCAGCTGCTGAAACCAGTCCACTCTACTCAATAAAGATATTGTGACATCTTTTCCATTCATCCAAGCCTCTTCTCTAGTCTTACCATCTTGGTCAGCAGTGAGGAGTTCATTATCTCTTACCTATGGACTATGGCAATAATGGCGATAATCTCCAAAGAGATCTCAGACACTGTCACCTCTCTTCCCCTTCAGTCTATGTGCAGCTATAATTCTCTTTCTTCTCTGACTAGAAGATTCCACACATGCCCACTGTTCAAGGATAAAGTCAAACTCCCAGGCCTGGTATAAAGACCCTCCACAATCTGGGCTGATTTAATATTTCCAACCATATTTCTCATTGTTGGCTTTCAGGAGACTTAAGGCACATCCACTCTTCCACTGTTCCCTGTCCAGGAATCCTCTGCCCCTCTCTTGCTCACATGGCTCCTCCTGGTTGGAAAGCTTCTTCCCCAATCTTGGGTTCCACTGTCCTCTCGAGAGTGGTTACACCTCTGCTCAGATTCCATTCCTTTCATAATCCCTCTCCCAGACACCTGTAGTCAGTCTCACATCTGCAAATCCTAAAATCAGTGACTGAGATTCCTTTTAATATACATGATCTTGCCTTGAATACATGTCATATGCCCCAAATTTGACCATACATTTTGAAAATGGGGACCACATCTTCTTTATCTTTGTATCTTTCCCAGCACCTAGCTTATGGTGGGCAAGCAGTGAGAATGCTATCCCTGAATGTGACCAAGCTTTCATAAAAAGGACACCACTGGGAGAAAGGCAGTTCAGGGGATCGAACAACTTCAGCCATGTTGAATTTGGAACTAAACTCCCCAGTACAAGGCTGATGAGAACTACATGAGTTCAGACTCTTTGAGTTGCCAGTAACCAAAACCCAAACTCAGTGCTAGGTTAAATTTTGTTTGTGAGAAAGGAAACTCTTGCTTCATGCAACTAAAGGTCCAGGCGTAGCTGAATGCAGGGCTCAAACCAGTTTATACTGGGACTTGGTACTTTATTAAGGCCTTTGCTATGGCTTGGCCTTGCACAGTTATCCCCTCTGCCTCCCGTCACACAGGATGTTCTGTTACCAACAGTTCGGACACAAGGGCTGGGGGTTCTGCTGATTGGGGCTCCTTGTGTCACAGGGAAGTCTCTGAACAAATCCTTTTGGCAACACAGGCAAAATTTGCTGGCTGGTTTAGGTGGGAGTGAGAGGCCATCCCTATTCAAATCAGGCTGAGAGGAGCAGGGGAGATAGATCCCCAAAAGGACGTGCAGGTACATCAGAAGAGGGGAAAGGACATCAGGCAAGAAAACCTATAAATATTCTCCCAGTCGCTTTGGGAAAGACCCCCTGGAAGCCTCCTGTTTGCTCTCTCTCTCCCTTTGATAGTTTCCTCATCAAGTCTCTGCTCTGTTGTATACCTCTTCCACCATTTCCCCCTCAATGTTTCAACCACCGTGGTCATTCTTTAAAATTCAGAAGTACTTGGCATTAATCATGTGTTCTCTGTGTTGATGAAACTAGTTCCTGGTGAGTTCCTCGAACATTGGCAACTAAGAATGACTTTTATGTGAATATGGTACCATTCATTCTATCACTTGTCATGTGCCTTACGTCTTCAAGACACATCGCAAACATCATTAACTAATTAGTCTTTAAGTTGCCTCTCTGGACATGGACAGGTATTGCCTGGAATTGCAGATATAGTATACAGGGTAGGTTCACAGCTTCCAAGAAGACCACCAATGAACTCAAATAATTGCCTCATGGCGGTTCCTTCCTCAGATGAAAGCCTTTCCAAGGGAAAGCCCGAGTTCACACACACCATGGAAGGAGGGGGGCTGCATGTGCAAATCTCACAACAGCTGCCTGCCACCCAAAGGTAGACATTCATCACTGAAGACATTCATCACTAAACTCTCAGTTTACTCATCAGTTGCATTATGGATTACCTGAATAGAATCCCATGCACATATTGGCAGGTAACAGTGGTCAGCCCCCCTGTAGTAGCTACATCTAGCAGGAAAGATGGCTGCCGAGGAAAGGAAATGAAACTTTTCAACCAAAGAGGAGTGGTGGAAAGAAAGAAAGAAAGAAAGAAAGAAAGAAAGAAAGAAAGAAAGAAAGAAAGAAAGAAAGAAAGAAAGAAAGAAAAGGATGAGCCTCTTTGACTCTCTTGGAATTGAGAAAAGTTCTGAGTTACTGGAAAAGCTGAACACAATCCGTCTGGGGTTTTGAGGACTATTCAGGCAGAAACCACCTACTTTACCACCAGGCAAGTGACAGCCAGTGGAAGTCACCATGTTGGCAGGTGGCCAGGGGGCCCAGCTGGACACCAGCTCGTTCTGTTGCCTGCTGGGTGTTCTCCCTCTCTCTCCCTCTCATGCTCTCTGTCAGGCCTAAAATGGAAACCGCAGAGTCAGCTTGCCCCCACAGAGCTAGATATAAACACTATGATGAGTGCTTTGCAGGAGCCAAGTCCTTTATGCATCGCAGTGAGGTTATTTGTGATGGTAATAATTCCTCCTCTAACCAGTTCCGTTTCCTGTACCTGGAGATCAGGTGGTCGCTCCTGGATCTCAGTACTTTTTCCTGTAATTCAAGCAAGCATCACATCTTCCTACTGGAGTGTTCCTAAGGTTTGAAAATGAGGTCCTGGAGGGAACTCCTCCTAATTGCCAGTGAGTCACTTTCCTTTCCAAGCAAAGAGGTTTCTGTTGGTGACATTAGAGAGCAGGCGCTTGTCTGTATTGTAACAGCTTAATTATAAGTATGGGTATAATCACCCAATCTGTCATTATACCTTTTTTTCCACCCTGAGAATTTGTACTGCAATCACCATAACACTATAACAACATGAACAACAGACTGTCTGGCCTCCCAGGATCATTGCCTTTGCCATGCCTGGTAGGGATGAGCAGGCGGCTTTGAAAGGAAGACCTGACTCCTATCTAGCAGCGAAAACAAGTCTGGGTCCTTCATCGGGCTTTCAGGGCATCCTGTTCATTTGGCTTCTTTGAAAGGACTGTCCGGTCCCTCGCTTTCCTCCCAGCCTCCCAGACCGCCCCCCGGTTTCATCTGCTTGAAAATTGCACAAGAAGAAACCACCCTTCTGCTATTTTATACCCAAACCAAGCGAAGTGGAAATTGCACGAGGAAACCTATCCATCTGTTATCCCTCAGCTCAGCAGTGGATGGGATTTATTATGCTGTGCATCTTGCCCCCTGCCTCTGCCAGGCAGCCTGTGGGGTGAAGTATGGGTGGGGAGGGAGGCTCGCATCACAGAGAGGGGGCAATTGCCTTGGCGGCAGCATCCGTAGAAGTAGCAAACCTATTTATTACGGAGCGAGAGGCAGGCAGTTACAGAACGGCAGCAGACGGCAGACAGGAGGAAAGGTGTCGCTGTGGAACCGAAAGTAACTTTGCATCCCACGAGCCACTCACCGCACCATTTCACACGACACCTAGACCTGGCCATGCCCCAGGAGGCCTAGAACCCACTCTTTTGGGTTGAAAGAACAGATTTTAGAGGGAAACCTTATGTCTGGAGAGACTATGGGCATTCATCCATGACCTGGTCCCGTGTGTCAATAATTTATAAGAAAATGGCTCCAGGATGAAAAGAAACAGTGCCTGGGGGCTTGATCCTTGTTAGGATCCAGGAGAATTTGTGGCAGCCTCCTACACTTTACGCTCACTACACCGGGGTGGTCTCAATATAGCTGTTGTTGGCCTGTCCATGATGGATACGTACGACGGGTCCCTTGTTGGCATTGATGATTCTTTCGTCATAAGGAAATGACTGACTAAGCCCCACACTTTGTCAAGGTTGAACCACGGAAACTAAACTTAGTACTTCAGATTCTCCTTTTCCTACTTTGTTTATGGACCTCTTTATCCTCCCAGAATATATAGTTATTTGTGTTTGTGGATTTTCTTTGATCCATAATGGGTACTCCAGGCACAAAGAAAACATCGGAGATTTGACTCTTCATCAGTAACGATAGTCCTCACAGACCATCAAATATAATCTAATCCTTTAATGTTGTTTCACGGCTGCCCTCAGGCTTTAAAAGAGATAAGGCAATTAGTGGAGGATCCATTTATTTTTTTCTTTATCAGGTTGAAATTTTAACTAGCATCATCAAGCCTGCCAATATCTCCTTAAAACAAACCTCGTAAGGAGGGTGTATGAGATCTTGGCATTCAAGGGCCATATTAATGCCACATGTTGTGTAAATTTGTCATTCTTTCTAACAGTACAAAGCTAGGCCCTTTTTCATTGACTCATTTTTTTAATTTGTTCATTCATGCAAGAATCCCTTACTAAGCCAGATACTTACTATATTGTGTTGGGGATAAAAGTCTTAACAAAATAGACATGATCCCTATTTCTATCACGTGTACAGCTCAGTGATGGGGACAGTCAAGAAGATGGTCACTGTTTTGTGATTGGGAGAATTTAAGATAGGCCTGTAGCCCAGAATTGCAGGTCAGCGTTAATAAATTGAGAATAACAAGAAAGAGTGTTCTTTTCACAAGAAACACAAATGGCCGATATTGGGAGGTGAGAGACACATGGGACTTCAAAGGAATGTGAGAGAGGGAGAGAAGATGTTGAGGAATTGGCATGCGTGATTATGGAGGCTGGCAAGTCCAAACGCGTAGGGTTGCCCTACAGGCAGGAAATCTGAGGAAGAGTTAATGTTGCAACTCACGTCCAAAGGTGGTCTGGAGCCAGAATTCCTTCTTCCTCAGGGGATCTCAGGCTTTTTCTTTTAAGACCTTCAACTGCTTTGATGAGGCCTACCCATTCTATGCTTTCCTTGAAGTCTACTGATTTCAGTGTTCATTTAATCTAATAAATACCTTCACAGTGACATCTAGACTGATATTTGACCAAATGTCAGTGTGTCAAGCCAAAGTGACACATTGAATTAGCCATCACAAGTTGTAAACAATTCATAAAGGACCTCGTTAAACATTATTAAGGAGTTTGACATTTATCCCAAGAATAATCCGCAACCATCTGGGATGGGGTTGAGGTCATTTCACAGTGGTGAGAGAATAAGAGATGCTGTTTCGGAAAATGACTCTGGCCTCATCATGCAGAAGAGAACACTGGAGGAGGGGCCAAGCCCGGAGACCAGAAGACCAGAGAGGAAGCTGTTGTAATAATTTCAGTGAAAGGAATCATTTCCTGAATGAGACAGTGACAATGAGAACAGAAGGAAATAGATTCAAGATATGTAATAGATTCGATTGTTTGGGTTTTGTTTTGTCTTATTTTAGGAAAGGGATAGAATAATGAAGACTTTACAGCTGGTTAGCAAGACAAGCAACATAATCAGTGGCACCCAGTGCAAAAAGTAAATGATGGGTTACTTGTTCAAAAGATGGGGAAAAGTTTGGATTTTCCTGCAGTGTCTCTCAACCTGGTGTAGTGTGTTTTATTTGCTGTTGCATGTAGTTCTTCCTTGGGCATTGGAATATTCTGAGGGCATGTGGAGATCCTCACAGGAGTCCAGAGTCTGACCCCACTGCTCAGTGGATGGGTGTATATGACCATACCCATGACCCCGCCCACCCTATCTCACCATCTTATCAAGCTTCGTAAAACACAGGTTCAAAGAAAAATAAGAATAGTTTCAGGACAGCAGTGGGAGCATTAAACCCCAAGGATGAGGCCCTTCTGGGCGCAGGGTTCTGTGTGACTGCACAGGTCACCCATGCCAATGCCATGGAAGCTGACCCTTCCAGTGAGAAGCAGAGGGTATGCTGAGTGCCAGGAAAGAATAAGGATGATACCAGTTTTCTGTCTTGACAAAGCTGGAGTATGGCAGTCCCATTAACATAGAGAAAAGGAGAAGAACAGGTCTGGGGCTCTGGGACTTGTGGCCATGGATACATTGAATATGTAAGAGTAAAGTCCAGTAGGTAGCTAGAAAGACGCACTTGAATCTAAAAAAAATCTGGGCTAAAGACTTAAAATTGCATGTAATCAATATATAGATTGTACTTAATCTTGTACTCTAGATGCAGGGACAGGTCTCTGCTTGTCAACATATATATGGCCATTTCACAAAGACAGAGATCTGGAAGAACCGAGGTAGTCTATGGATCTAGAAGCTGAGAGCCCACTGGCTGTCATGGGAATGAACATTCTCACTCTGAGCTCTCTCACCCCAAATGAGCTGAAAGACTCTTACTGCTCAAGTGGGCAAGATGGCACCCAGCAAGGTCCTGGTCTTGGGCTCAGAAGGACCCAGCCAAGGTCCTAATATTTCCCAGCTGTGTCACCTTGCAGAAAGCACTTAGTCTCTTGTACTAAGCCGTTGTCACTTTGCTTTGTCAAAATCAAGATAATTCAATATCTCTCACTTTGTTGGTATGCAAAAAGAGACTATTGGTGCGAAATTATCTTCTTGCTGTAAGAGATCTAGGCAGCTTGGAAAGCTACGTTAGTTCTTTCTTGTCACCAGACACTAAAAGGTATATGAAAACGGAAGTATTCTGGATGGCATCTGAGTGCCTACCTGAAGATTGTGTAGTCATGAGCAGCCCTTTATGACTCAACATTATAAATGATGGCTGTTTTCCTTGAACCAAGCGAGGTGACCATAGATAGCTCCTATTTCCACTTCTCCCAGTCTAACTATTTGACGGGGCCCACCCTCTTCTCTGCCCACTGATTGCATTGTCTTTACTGCTCCTGCTCCTCCAGCCACCCCTGTCATCAGCTGTCTAGGGTCTCATTTATTAGGCCATCCCTCGTGATTCCTGCCATGCTCTGTCTTCCCTGCAAGAGGCACTAGGTTGCGGGAAAATAATTAGTAATCTAAGCACTGCAGGTCTGATGAGACACCTGCAGCATAATCATCCAAATCAAATATTTGGCTCGGCTTCTTCAGATGCTATATCTCTTCCTGCAACTGCTGAATGGCAGCTTAGCCGAACTTGTACTGAAAATGAAGAACGCATCCGAGGGAGGAGGGATGCTTCCTGCTTGGTTTTGCCACAGTCTGTCCCAGGGTAGCTGTCTGCAAGGCTGAACTCCCATCTCCCATGTTCAGACTGTTCCAGTCCCATCAGCCGGAAGGGACAGTTGGGCGGGGGGAATGGGAAGAGACAATTTAATTTACCCAAGTGGCTCCAGAATGAATAGTTGTGCCACCAAGGAAACACCCAGTTGTGTCCTCTGGAAATCATCACTATCTGACACAGGGGTTGGCAGCTTTCTGAGTCCCTGGGAAGATATCTGCTTTTACAGAGCATCCATTCATCCTCATTATTCCACAACTGAGAACACCGAGGCTCAGTCTTCAGAGTTTTTCACTGGAGACTCAGGACGAGAATCCTCAGCTCCTCCTGCCTGATTCAGCGTCCCCTCCACTAAGCCCGATCCTACACCCAGCCATGCACGGTAGCTGCATCACTGCCCCTCTTTGCTCGGTATAGTTTCTAGATTGTGTTCTGCCTTCCAAGCTCTTTTCACTTAGAAAGTCATATAACAGTTAAGAATCAGAGAAGAAAAAAAAAATAAATAAATAAATTAAAAAAAAAAAAAAAGAATCAGAGAAGATTCTAGTTGGGCCCATTTCATTAGTTTAGCTGATTTTCTTAGCTTATACTTTTCCTGGACCTACCAAGATATTGTCCAAGAACATACCCAGAAAGTTATTTTCTTCTTTGTTTTGAGTTCTTAAAATATTAGTGCGAATAATGTAAGATGAGCTTAGGCTCTCTGACTGGGTTAACTTCCCCTCTTATATAAGCCATAATACCCTTCATGTCCTCTGAGAAGCACTGAATCCAATTGAAAATAAGTTGTTTTTGTTAGGACTTGTTTATGGTCTGTCTGTCTCAGCAGATTGGAAAGGCCACAGGGCAAGGGGCCATGGTCATTGTCCTGTCTACAGCCACATGCTCAGCACTCAGTATTTGTTCAATAAATATCTGTAGAAAGTTTCAGATAACTTGGAATTATAGAGAGAGCTGTCAATTTGATGGCAGGGAGGCAGCTAGGGGGTCCGTAATCTATCCTCTCTTTTTACAATGAGTAAACAGACTCACAGACATTGTGACTTAACCAAAGTGACACAATTTCTTTTTTTTTTCTTTCAAATTTTATTTATTTATTTGACAGAAAGAACACAAGTAGTCAGAGTGGCAGGCAGAGGGAGAGGAGGAAGCAGACCCCCCACTGAGCAGGGGACCACCCCCCCCCCCACATGGGGCTCCATCCTAGGACCCTGGGGTCATGACCTGAGCCAAAGGCAGACACTTAACCCACTGAGCCACCCAGATGCTCCAAGTGTCACAATTTCTTGACCGATTTATTCACGCCATGTTTATTGAGCGCATATTCTATGCTTGATGGATGTGGTTACAGAGACCGTTGAGACACATATCACTGCTATTGGAGAGCTTAGAGTGCACAGGGAGGAATATGCAATTAAACAGATAATTACAATACAATGATGTAAGTGACAGGGCAGAGATGCAAGAAATAGTCTGCATACAGAAATCGGGACAGGCTTCCCAGAAAAGGAAGTCTGAGCTACGTCTTGAAGGATAAATTGAGCCTGTCAATCAAAGAAGAGGGAAAGTCAGTTCAGGCAGAGGGAACAACATTTATGAAACCTTAAAACCATAAGAGCATACATAGAAGGATCGAAGAAAATTGAGCTAGTCTGATAGCGATATAAGGAAACGGGCAGAAGGGGGCTCAACAGAAGGAGGCGTGGACCCAGAAATTGAAAAGTGAGGATTTGGGCTTAGACCAGTGATCCTCAAACTTTACTGAATGTAAAAATCACCCAGGGGTCTTGTTAAAATGCAGATTCTGACACAATAGGTCTAGAAATTCTGAGTTTCTAATAAGCTCCCAGGTGACATCAGTGCTGCTGGGCTCAGACTTCACCTTAAGAAAAAAAGCGCAAGGAACCAGGCAGCCTGTAGAGATGTCGTATAACACAATGGTTCTCAAAGTGCGCACCCCACATTTTTACTTCTCACACCAACCTACTGAATGAAAAACTCTATGGGAGGCCCAGTGTTCTGTATTTGTACAAGCCCTCCAGGTGATGCTGAAAATTTGCCTAAAGTGTGAGCACCACCAAACTAGGACAATAACCAGATTTTCTTTGTAGAAATAAATCAGATAATAATCAGATTTGCTTTGTAAAAAGATGACTCTGGTTAGGATCACTGGACCCTGTGTCCAGCACTCCTTTCCATGACAACCCAAAAAAATGATAAAATGATTCAAAGATCTCTAAGTACAATATTTTAGATCCAAGAATATTCTGAGATTTCAAAATGACAAGGTTGTTAATGAGGAATAAATTTTCTCCCACTGCATTCAGAATCATCTTTATGATTAAAATAGCATGAATTACCCTGTGTTTGATGACATCTTTAAATGTTAGTAATTGAACAGCACATTTAATGACTATAAGTAGAGAATTAACACAAGCTTATATTCAGAAGTCAAAGTTGACCTTAACCAATTAGTTTTTTAAATTGTTTAGAAACAACTTGTGCATTTTTTATTATATACTCTTTAGGTACAGCTACAGCAGGTAGAAAATGAAGAAGTGAAATATTTTACCTGAGTTTGTGCTTAGACTCAGGGAAATTTTCTGTTCATGATTTACCCTAGAACCGTATCATGGGGATCTGATAACCTTAAAAGAATCCAAATTTTGGGGGCGCCTGGGTGGCTCAGTGGGTTGAAGCCTCTGCTTTTGGCGTGGGTCATGGTCTCAGGGTCGTGGGATCGAGCCCCGCATCGGGCTCTCTGCTCAGCAGGGAGCCTGCTTCCTCCTCTCTCTCTCTATCTGCCTCTCTGCCTACTTGTGATCTCTGTCAAATAAATAAATAAAATCTTTAAAAAAAATAAATCCAAATTTTGAAAAAAAAGAAACATCCTGCCTAGGGTTCTCTCTCCTTTCACTGAAGGTAATATTGTGCAATGCTGAAGTAAGCAAAAGGGATTAAACGAATGAATGGATCGAGTAATCAGTTAATTTAAGTGAAGGCAAACAGATATGCATGAACAAAGGAAAGAAGGAACAAATAAATAACACTAAATTAGAGAATATAGAAGACTAATTTTCTTATATGAGAGCCTAGATAACATTAGAATCAACAGGAAGGCTTTTAAAAATTTCATGCCAAGGCCTCACTCTGGATTAATTAGATGAAAATCTGTGTCATAGGACCCAGGCACCAATATTTTTTCCAAACTTCCCTGGTATTTCTCAGGTACTAATCAGGTGTGATATCCCTTGGCCTAAAAGGCTTGAAGCTTCCATTCATAGTATTTTATATAGTTCAAATTGTAAATGACACTCCATATTTTTCAAGTCTTTCGGCGTTTGCAGAGGCCTGGCCTCTCACATTCTAGGGGTCAGCGCTGTGGTCTATGTTAGTAAGACAGGAAGTTCAAACATCACTATGTTGCTGGAACCCAGGACTATATTAAAGTGGAAGAAGATGAGAACCAGACACAAAGATAGTAAATTAGAAGATCTTGGGGTGTAAAATTCCTCCCTGACAATACAGAAGGTGACAGTTCTCTAAAGGGAACCCAGAAGCACCTACAGGGTGCTGGTGGCCATGAAACCATGCCTCACCACGCCAGGAGTCATTTTCCAGCCGATGAGGATATGTGCTGTTTGCAGAAGCAGCAAGTGTGGGTGATGCACACCTGTTTTAATTGCTTCATGAAGATTTGTGAGATTTTTGTCCGAATCTAGAAATGACACAGAGGCTTCCACTGGGCTCTGGATATTACAGATAAGCCAGATGGGATCCTGTCGCCTATGTGATTGAGCACATTTTTCATGTGAAAGTAGAAACCAATGGATACGTCATCTGTAGGGTAATCTGGGAGGACATTTTTCTTCATTCAATCCAGTGGACCATGCAGAAACACCTGTTTCATATCTTGGAATCATTTGCAACTGCTCTCTAAGTAATAAGTGTTGAAACAATATTATTAAGCCACTTTTTAAAATTCATATACTTGGGCATTGAAGAAAATATAAAATTAAGAGCTTGTTTCGCCATTTCCACCATAACGCTCAGTTTTGGCTAATTAAACATGCCTGTCCTCGCTTGTAGGGACCAACTATCTTTGCTCAGGACTATAGGGCTTCCTGGGATGAGGGAATTTTAGTGCTAAAACCAGAAAAGGCCAGGAAAACCTGGGACCGGTTGATCACATGACCTGAGACATTGAAAGGTTCGATGATTTCTCAGTCACATCACCTGGGGATAGAGTTCTTTCTGGATTTCCACCCAGATATTTAATGTATATTCACTTGAGCAAATTGTGGCACTGTGAGATACACTGGGGCCCATTTGCGGAAGTCATTGTGGAGCCAAAGATCACCCAAGGAGATATGTCACTTGTGAGTGACTGTAGGAAGCATGGCCATATGTATCCAGAGGGCCCAGGGTCCATTAGAGACAGATACTTCTCTGAAAGAGCCATGAATAATCTCTCTCATATTCCCACTCAGGGTTGGATTCAATGCCCAAGGTTGAATTCAGTCTTATTTTCCATTATCTCAAAGAATACCAAAGAAAACTGAAGTTGAATTAACTTCAGTTTCAACGTAAACACATTCAGTATCACGATTTGCAACTGGTTTTGGAGAAACCAATAAGCCACATTTGAATCTGGTGAGTGGGACGGTCTTTATTAGACCATCGAGGGAAGTCCTGACTAGAGTTCTAAGAGTGCTTTGCAGACCTTAATGTCTACTGGAATCACCTAGGGAGCTTGTGCAGCCTGTGACTCTGAGTGGGCAGAGGTGGGGCACAGAATTCTGCATCTCTAACAGGCTCCAAGGTGACTCCGGGTGGCCCAGAGACCCCACCCAGATGGATGGTAGGGCCCAGGGCTCAGAGGTTTGCCATTGGACTTGGAGCAGGACCACAGGAGTGCTCTCCCTCTTCCTTCTCCATGCTTTCCAACAGAAGCAGCTATCTTTATTGATACAGAAATACCACATGAGAATTTGTTTGCAAATGTATTCCATTGCTTTAAAAAAAGAAGAAAGGGAGGAAGGAAGGAAGCAAGCCACAGCATTAAAAAAAATTTATGCCAGTATGAAAACAAGTAATTCTGCAGGAGCATGAAAAGAGCTCCCCACAAACAATGCCGCCATGCACTGATGTTCCCTTCAGGTCGGCTGAGGACACTGACCCAGCCCGAACGTCTAGTGCCTCATCACCCACTTTCCGACAGAGCATGGTGCGAGCTCTGTGGCAGCAATGCCAAATCTGTAGTTTAATTAAAAAAAGAAAAGGGAAAACAAACCTCTCTCCAAACATAGAACAACAAAAGAAAAGCCCTCATAGGGGATGGCCCCGTAGACCCCAACTAAATGATGAGTTTCATTTGTAGAACCTTCCACCTGACCCATGTAAACAGGAGCAAAAACAGATGGCTAGTAGGCCGGTACCCTGTGCCAATTTCAGGAGGGAGCCACTGGCGAGATGTAGGTTGTAGGTGGATGGGGCCCAGCTTAATTAGGGAATGTTTCAAAATCAAAGCAGAATAGAGCTGTTCCTGCAGGAGGGTCTCTTCGGAGCAGGGGGCCCATGAGAAGCCTTTTGTGTAAGCTTACAGCATCCTTTATACAATCAGAAAACTTATTAAACTTGAGCATAGAACCACTGTGGGTTCAAAGACACCTAGGCATCTCTCACTAGAGCAATATTCCCTAAGATTTTATTTGATTTAATTATTCATAATGGGACTTAATGCTTTTTTTGATACTATACTCATCTTTTAAAGGGCACTGCAAGGTAGACACTGAGACCAGTAGCTCAGGACTGGAGAACGCCTGTTGCTAACACACAGCTAAAAGTTGCTGCAGGCTTCACCTCCCAGATGTGGGACAAAGGCAGTTCGGATGGAAATAAAGTGGTTAATGAAGAAAGATATGTATAGACAGGCAGGAACTGAGAGAATTATGAAAATTAATTTTCCATGAGGTCTGGAAATGAGATCTGCTTGCACAATTCTAGATCAGTGTCCACTGGGGAGGCAAATGAACTCGGCCACACATAATGTGAAGGGAATTCAGGTTTGAAAACGAGGGATGATCCCCTCTCAGGACACAGCTTCTCTGAGCCTTACGGAAACCAGGGACAGGTGCTGTGGTCTACTTGATCATTTAAATTAGTCCTTGTGGCTACCAAGGTGAACTTGGGTCATTGCTTAGACCTGAGATAACATGTCAGAAGGTCCTGATAGCAGAGTTTGTGCCTGTGGATAAGATGCTTACCAAAAAATTAATTAATTAATTAAAAAAAATAAAATGGAGTTCATTGTTAGTCATTTAAAATAAGGTTCTCACACAAAAGTATACAGCAAGAAGATCTGGGAGCAAAGGGCCTTCATGCCATATGGCAGCGAGGACTAGGACCTGAGGAGCCACTTCCTTTACCACATTCGAGTGTCAGCTCACTGCAGTTTTGAATTGGCTTCCAGCCTCACCCCCCTAGGCAGGTGACTTCCCATCCCTGATAAAAAAGGGTAAAGAAGAGAGAGAGAGAGAGAAGTTAATTATCAAAGGAATTATTTTTTCCCCTGGGATGACCCTGTGCTTTCCAGGTGACAGAGTTGACAGAAGACAGCACTCACTAATGAATTTCCATAAATAAGAAGAAAGCCAAATGCCCAGGTGGCACTTTCTTGGAGGTACTTAATTTATTAAACAAATATTTATTGGTAAAGTATGAGGTGAATAAGACTGTGCTTTGTTTTGTGTTACTGTGGCATATTCAAATAATTCTGGTACATGGCTGGATTCCCCTTGCTCCCTTGGGACTTATTCCCGGGCCTCTCCCATTGGTGGGGGTGGGGGGGGGCAACTGTGAACGGAGGATGCAACACAGAGGGTGTTGTGAGCATGTTACCAGGGTAGCTCGGGCTCTGTCTGCCGGAGGCCCTCTGTGGCATGGTATGGAACATGCCTCAGCCTTGTCCTACCTTAAGGGCAAGAAAGGTATGACATGTATACATCACTTCCCACTGTCATTTGGTGAGAGGTCCTCACAGGGTATTAACTCCCAGCCTGCCTTGTGTGTGGTCTGGACACACCCCCAGAGATCAGAGGAAGCCCTCAGACAGTCGGTGGCTGATGTTTGCCCTCAGAAACTGCCAACTTGTAGGGAAGCACTGAGTCTTGAGGGTATCTGGGCAGGACACCCATAACCCCCACTAGAATACGTTGTCACTGGCTATACTGAGTATAGTCTCATTGGGAAGATAATAATGAGTACATTTATTGAATGAATGTCTGTGTTTAAGTCTCTATATTTGGCATTTTCCATTTAGCCTTCACAAGTGGATGAAGTTGGGTCATACTAGGATATCCATTATGTGGGTAAGGAAACTGAGGCATGGAGGCATTAAACAATTGGGCCGCAATTACCACTTACTACCTAGGTAGTAAGTGGTAATTGTCATAGTCATCCAGACAGGATGGCTCCAGAGCCCACATTTGTAACAGCTTTTCTCCATTGCTTCTCTCTATGACTCATGAACAATTAAAAAGACCAATATGAGGCAACATAAAGGGATATCCTAGCCTCAGTCTCAAGAGATGCTTTCTTTCTGGAGGCAATTGCATTTCATGGAGGACAAAGACATAATCCAAAGGAATATGTGTCTAATAATGGAACCACTAGCCCCGGCGACAATGATAGAGCTTCGAAGGGACTGGAGGACCTTCGGTACCGAAAGCTCCGTGTGGGTAATGACTCTGAGGGAAGTATCACTTGCCCCAGCCATGCACATCTGGAATAAAAAGCCTCTGATCCCTGCACTGAACTACAGTCCAATAATGCTGACCTTGGATAATCAGAAAAATGAGCAAAGTTATATGAAGAACACTGTCCATCCCAGAACTCTTTTTTTTTTTTTTTTTAAGATTTTATTTATTTGACAGACAGACATCACAAGCAGGCAGAGAGGCAGGCAGAGAGAGAAGAGGAAGCTGGCTCCCTGCTGAGCAGAGAGCCCGATGCGGGGCTCGATTCCAGGACTCTGAGATCATGACCTGAGCCGAAGGCAGAGGCTTAGCCCATTGAGCCACCCAGGCGCCCCCCAGAACTCTTTATGACCACAAAATATCTAGCAGCAGGGGACTGCTCAAAATGCAGTATACCCAGAGGGTGGAATACAATGCAGCTTGTAAGCAGCTGAGGGAGCACTCTAGAGAAAATTCCTGTACAAACTCATTGGTTTCCAAAACCTGTTTGGAAATTTACTTGTTTACAAACCCAGTTGGACACTATAAAAATGACTCCTAATGCCTTCTGTTTGTGGCAGGCAGAATTGGTATGCTTTTAGTTCCAAACCTTAGCTTTCTTTCATTCTTTGAACTTTGTAAATCAAAAATTTATCACAGGGAAATTTCTGTATTTACGGACATGAAGGAGATGTGCATAAAACACCACTAGGTGAAAAGCCAGTTAAAAACAGCATTTTTGTTATGAGACCAATTTTGAAATTAGGTATACTCAGACACAGAGGGTGTCAGGCACGTAAGTCGGAATGCTAACAGGGGTTATCACTGCCTGGTGAGACTCTGGGTGATTTTTATTCTGTTTTCTCTTTCTAGGTTTCTAATTTTTCTATCCTAAATATATATTCATTCTCTTTCTGTGTGTGTGTGTGTGTGTGTGTGTGTGTGTGTGTGTGTTTACCTTGAGCAAAATTTAAGATTTTGGTAAAATATGGCGGCATGAGAAACTGGGGAATCTTCTCTCCTTTCTGCAACCAATATAGCAAACGTAAGGAAGAGCTTGATATTAAGGGAACCTGAGTCCCTGACTTGTTTCTGCCATTTGTTACCTTTATAGCTTGACCTCTTGACCCTTTCTCTCTTGTATCTACAAAATGAGGATGACAAGATGTCCCACTGGGTAAATTATAATACACGACACTGGTTTGGGGGATTATCAGACTCTCTGGGAATGGTCTTCATTCAAACACAGTGGGATGACAGGGAAACATGCTCTGAAAATTAAAAGGCATGGATGGCATGAATGCTAGAAAGGGGACATCCAGGATTTTTAACCCACTGCGCCACCCAGGCACCCCACACTCAGGATTTTTAGGGCGGGAAGATGCTAGCGTCCAAAGAGAGCCGTCAGTCAGTGAGGGGCGCTCTGGGAGGAAGAGCCCAGACACCATGTTCCCATCAGCCCAGCCAACAGCCTGACTTTCAGCAGCCCCAGAGTTGCTGGCTTGGGCTGCTCATCCCACCACTCGTTGGGGAAATTTCCAGAATCTTCCTGAGATTTTTCAGGAAATCTTCCTGAGATTGAATCTCAAGAAGTGAGAGAATCTTCCTGGCATTTTCCCTTCTGAAGAACTGTGAAGTAACAGGTTAGTGTCCGCTGTGGTAATTACGCAAAAGGCTAACTGCTATTTTTCTTGGGGAAGCTGACTCCCAGAGGCCTCGGATCAAACACTGTGTCTGCCTTCCCCTGAACGAGATGAGCAAGGGGAGGCCTTTGTCATGTTTGGCGCCTTTTCTTGTGTTTCTGTTTTGTTTTGTTTTGTTCTGTTTTTTTTTTTTTTTTTTTTAATCTGTGGTCATGCCTGCTGCTGCTGTTTGTTTTTGTAATTGTTCTTTGAAGGCCTCAGGCGAGAAAGCTGTTCTAATTGTACAAATCACAATGTCGCTGAATCACAGGAACCGTCCCAAGTAATCTGTGCAGCCATGTGACTGAACTTTCAGACTAGCTGGGGGCGCTTCCCGTCCTCCCGGGAGGCCGGTGTCCATCCGCCAAATGAGACGCGGGAACAGTTGTGTATCCTAAGTGTCGGAGATTCAACTCTGGGCAGTGAGAAGTCAGGCTGCCCTCAGCCACGCGGGATTGGCAGCGTGCTAAGGCAGACTCCCAAGCTGTACCCCGTCTTGTTCAGATGGGGGTGCTGGCATAATGAGAGTTGATGTCCATGGAACAAGCTAGTGCTGGGTTCAAATTATTCTCTGCCACTAGGGCTGTATGAAGGAGGCAAGCTTTATGGAACTCGCTGAATGGATTTTTCTTTTTTTTTTTCTGTTGCCTTAGAATTCCAACTAAAGCCCAAAGAGCAGACTGATTTCTCCCACGACTCATCCGTGCAGGATCAAGAGATGACTCATAGCTCATCTCCCCCCAAATAAGTCACCCCCAATAAGGATACATTGAGGAGATTGATTAGAACGGGGGTCTTTGGAGAACGACGTGTCCTATTAGGAAGTTCCCCAGGAGAGGAAGCAAAAGGATTGCTATCCATTCCTTCAATCATTTAAGAAATTTGAACTGAGTCCCTAATGGGCTCTAAGCACAGTTCAAGGCTCTGGGGATATAACAGTGAAGAGAAATTGCTGACCTTCAAGCCAGATGAGGAGGGCTCCCTGAGCTGCTTTTGGGAAGGTGTGGTTGTTAGCATAAGAGTGAGGGTCCATCTATAGGTTCACCTACGTAAGGTGAGAGAGTATAGGACCAAAAATCTTCTAGGGGCAACCTGCAGGAATGCAGTGTTTGAGTTTTTCTGGAGGCTGAGTGACTTCTGTGGAGGACAGATGGGTGGGAATTGTCTTGAAAGGTCCATGCTCAAGACCAGTAGCACCTTAGATTAGGAAAGGAGGAATTTTCCCTGGCACCTGCACTTTAGTGAACTCCTCTGGCCTTCCCCAGCCATGCTCCTGGCTTTCAGAGAAATTGGTTCATGACACGAGGGACACATGCCCACCTTAAGGATATGCTCACCCGGACACTATGGCTTCTTCTAGACCATGACTTGTGTCCCTGGGACTGCAGAATTCTCTCCCCAATGACCCCAAAACAGGCCTATTCCCAAGGGTCAACCTCATCATTGTGTGCATATGCCTAGGCCCAAGGGCGGTTCAGGAGCTAGTTTTTTGCTGGTGGATGTGAGAACAGGGCTGTCTACACATGTATGCACAAGACCCTTTGGGATAACCACAGATGAGAGAGAAGAGAGATCAATAGTGGACTGAGACCTCAAGCTTCAGGAGCCAGATTCTGGAATGAAATTCCGGGGAGTATAAGAATCCTAGATACAAGGATTAAGAAGACGTGGTTGTTAGGGAATAAGGATAGAACACGTTTCATTAAATAATTTCTAGCTTGACTTACAATTTTAAGACATACGTAAATATTTACAAATTGTGGGCTTCTGTTGATACTCTTGCCTTGGGCCCCATGAGTGTCAGAAGTGCCTCTATCCTTAAGAGCTGCCTGCCAGGTGAGGCAACCCCTAGAAACAGGCTGAGAAGGGGAGTCGTAAGTGGACAGAGAGAAGATTCATCTCCAAAGTCAAAAAGCACAGGTCAGAAGTCCCTGACCTGTCCTATCCAAAGGAGTCCCTGACTCCTATCCTATCCAAAGGGAAGGATAGGAGTGTGAGGAAAGGTTAGGGGAAGTGAAGTGGGAGGAAACAAAGGGGTTAAGAGGTGTCATGGAGGAAACCATAGAGAAGTGCCCAAAGCCTTCCATATATAGTGAGAATTTGGACATAGGCCTTAACAGAGGGCATTGAACCGCCAAGAGAGAATCACAAACACAACTCTGTAAAATGCACACACAGTCTGTTCTCCTTCCCTTCCTTGCCTGGACCCTAGAGCAAGGGGAGCACAAGTGCTAAAATTATAAACCAGCATTCATTCCCCACTGTACTTCCCAGAGCCTAGGTTCAGCCCGGGCTGGGGTAGAGGAGGAGCTTTTATTCAGATGAGAGAGCAAAATTTGATTTAGATTTCACAGGACTTCTTAAAAATATGAAGAGGAGGCTCCTGAGTATCTGAAATGAGCTTGGGGAGCTCTGGGATCAGCCAAGATATTCTCAGGGAGCAGGAAAGGGTGGTTTGACAGAAGGGGGTTGAATAGCAGTGGGCAGGACACAAGTAGCACTGTTAATTGACTGTACCCCCTTTGATTCACGCCATTCAGTTGATACTGACTTTTCTGACCTTCGATTTCCTCATCGCCAATAAAATGAGAGCATTTGAAAAAAATGTTCTGAAGAATAGGGATACTACAAGTAACGTTTCTAGCACGTTCCATGCATCTAATGAGACAACTACTGTAATTGTTGTTGTTATGAAGAGCATTGTTATTGAAATTCCATGCTAACAATATGGAGCACTTTAGTTCTCTTCACCCACTCCTCGTTTCTTGAGGGGCACTGAAACTCCTAGTACACAGAAGTTTCTAGAAGGCCCCACCTTTGAATTTAGTAAGGCATAAATGTGGCAGCATTCTAATGGAGAGTGATTGTCCCTAACAGAGGGATTTCAACACTGAATCAGTCAACAGCAAGAGCAGTGAGAGAAGTTAATATTCATGGAGAACCTACTAAGTGTCAATGCTGCAATGCTGGGTATTTTACAGATATTTTCACCATTTAATACAAGAACTAGGGCCAGCTAGAACATGCCCTGAGCAACCCTCCACACCCCAGGCGATTCTCTGAAAAGTGAAAGAAACCCAGGGAATGTTTCTGAAACTTCAAATCTGAAATCCTGGGAGCTAGGAGGTTACTGCTGTGTAGAGGCTGCCTGGGAAGGCTTGCGACTTTCTGCAGCAAAGGCCAGTAAGAGCTCTTCAGAGAGCACTTACGGTGACAGGAAGGGAGGGACAATGCGTGGAGGATGCGCCTATGAGCCAGAGCCACTTGAAAGCTCTGCGAATTGGGGAATCTGATGAGGAGAATGGCTATTCACTCCTCCTCTAAAGTCTGCCATTTTGGCCAAACTTGCACATTAAATTGGTGCTTCATTAGATAGTCAGTGATGAATTGTAGAGCAAGAAACCAGGGCCAGAGCCCTGGAACACAAGAACAGGCAACTGGTCAGAGATTTAATAAAGCCGTGAAACACCCCTAGGATAGTCCTGCCAGGAGTACTCTCTGGGCAAAAGACTCTTTTGGTTTGCCTCAGTGGCTGGCTGAGATGGAACTGTCAGGACCATTCCATCCTTCATGGAGTGCGGAAAAGGATTTCAGGAAGGGGCTTCGAACGGAGGGATTCAAATGGGTTCCTCCTGTGAGGACTGGAACACATCCTCTGGGGAGAGTGCCTACCGCATGGTGTCTTGTCACCACAGGAACAGACGTGACAAAATGGCCCAGCAGACCACTCACAGAAAAAAAACAAAACATGTATACACCTAGAAAACCAAAAGGGGAAAAGATTCAACCAGCCCTATAATTCCAGGAGCAACTGTTTCCCGGCAAACATTTCCTAAGCCCCTGCCTGCCCCATGCCAGGCTGTAAGTCCTAAGAATGCAAAGATGAAAAGGCAAGTCCAGCCCTCAAGCAGCTCGCACTCCGTTTGGTGAGAAAGACACGTTCATAGATGGGACCGGCACAAAGCCATAGGGCACAAGAGACAAGTTGACTTGTCCTGTAAGGTGTCATAGGATAACTCACTCGAATCTGGAAGGTCTGGAAGAACTTCATTCACCAGGGGAGTGACCTCTGGTTGGAGGCTTGAGACAAGTGAAGGTTAAAGTGGAGAAGATAGGGCAGGGGTGGAGAGGGACAGGAAGCCGGAGAGGCACTCTGAACAGAGGGCACGTCTTACGGGCAGGCCCTGGAGGAGGAGAGCGGGGCTGGTGGTTTAGTGTGGCTGGAGCCAAGGACCAGAGCGTTAAGTGTTGAACAAGGAGCCCAAAGTACACAGTAGGTGGACCACGGAGGGCCTTTGACACCCAGCTAAGTCCAAGGCATTGGGACTCCTTCCGGGGAACATGGCTAAGTCTGGCGATGCCCAGAGCAGATTTGCCTTTGAGAAGGATCACAGGGATGCTGGGTGGAGAAAAGCTAAGAGGTCAGAACTAATAACAAGAATAATGGACTAAGTAGAAACACCTGTGATTAAGGAGGCGGCCTTATTCCGAGACCCATCTCCCCTGCCCCCGTGCACAACTTGAGACAAGGTTTTGCTTGCGAGCGATTTATTTAGGATGTGGGTCCTGCAGTATGATGAGGGCGAGGACAAGACAAAAGGAAGGAAAGAGGACCAAGGAAAGGTAGGCTCACAACCGAGCCTCTGCTGTGGGCAATTAAGTATGAAGGGGACATCTAGGAAACTGGGCTTTTTATCCACCAACATGCCTCTCTAATAGGTTGGCTCCCTGGCGTTTCCCAGGCCAGAGGGGAATCTCCAGCAGTGAGATACAGGAGCTTGGGGAAAGAAGCCACTAGGGGACTGTCCACAAAAGCTGCAGGTGACCTCCAGGGTGGGCTGAGTGGTTCTGGTTGACAGCAATGAGTCCTTTCTCTGCACGGAGCTTCCACGACCAGATCTCCCAACGTCTCCGCATTTCTATGGAAATTTACACATGCCTGAGGTGTAAGCAGACTGTGAGTTTAGACTCAAGGAAAGTGGCAGAGTCCCTGCAGCATCAGCCTAGCTCACTGTGTCTCCGTACAGACGCCCCGCCTGGATCTGAGCTGGGCTAACAGCCCCTGATTTCCATAGGTGTCAAATATTCGCAATAATTACTATTGCAAATATTTACTGACTGACAGGGTTCACATAGAAAATGTTTTGTAAAATAATTAACGTTGTAAAAAGATGCAATTACTCGAATTTATTTCTTGAAACAGATCCAAAAGTACTAGAAATTACCACCTGTAACAGGAAGGAGGAGCGGTAGCCAACAAGAAGCACGTCACATGGGTGCAAAATGTGTATTTCTCTCTTGGTTTTCACCAGACCTAAGCAGCCGTAGGCACAAGACATAATGACCCAAAGCCAGATTATTGTCTCCTCATTTTAAAATAGTTGGTACTTCTGGGTGATTAGTGAGTATGTGAAATGGTTGAGATTATGCATGTTAGCATCATGAGACCAGAGTCTGATGGTCCTGATTCTGTTGCTTCCTGACCGTGTGTCTTTGGGGATGCCTTCTCACTTCCCGTTCAGTCTCAGATTATACAATTATAAAATGGAACAAATAATCCCTCCCTCCCTGTACAACATCTGGATCACAGTAGACACCCGTGTTAGTCAAGAGAATGAATGGAGAAAGATGTGCAGAAAGTATTGAGCACATAGTAAGAGAGCAAAAAATGTTAGCAGTTATTATTGCTTTTGTGCTTTATAATAACCCAAAGCTATTTGACAGTCAGACTCATTTCACCAGAATTCCTACTGCTGCCATTACTTGGTAGATCATATAATAGCAAAGTAAGCCATCTTGCACAGAGTGCTAAATTTGGAGGGAGAAACCCTGGACCCAGGTCACGGCTCCATCTCTTACTGGCTGTTTGATCTTGAGCAAGTCACTTAACCTAAGCTTGGGAGCTCCATTGTCTATAAAATGAGATGAAAATGCCTGGTCCTCTCCACCTTGCAGGTAGGGGGCAAATTTAGAATAAGTTCTCTGCAAGCACTCATAAGCTGCAAAGCGCAATGTAGATAAAAGCTTTTGCCATTTTTCCTCTGATGTTGTGTGTTATGTGGGATTTAAAACATTAAAACATTTGAGACACTCATTTCCGTCCTTGGAGGCCTGCTCTGTTAAGGAAAGAACACTGAAGGACCTGCTGGTCACTGGAGGCCCACGGGAGCTTTTAATGCTCTCCTTTGCTTGTGACATTGTAGCCACTGGCCTCTCTGGACATGCTTTCTGGTAGCAGTGACGGAGTCTCTAATCAGCCCCACAAGTCCTCTGGGTGAAGAATCTGCAAGGTGCCCATTCAGGGTTGGGTTCCAGTGAAATTCCGGAGAACAGAGGGCGGCGGATTGTTCTGAGCCACTTTGACACAGGAAGGCATAGCGGAGACCTGGGATGCATGCTGAAATCTCCGTCTTACCATCTCCCCATCATCATAAGAAGGAAAGAGCTAGGAGAGGACTGTATTCCCATCTAGCAGACATATTCATGAATAGCTCACATTGGCAGTCCAAGAGCCAAAGGCTTGATAGCTGTGTGTTGTCCATTAAGTCACTTAACCTCTCTGAGCCTATGAGTGTTGTATCTAGATTGTGTGTAAGAATAGCGCATAGCATCTTTCTAGCAATTAAATGTGGTAACCGTACAGAGCCAGGCATGGCATCTAGCATGGCCTTATTAACCCTCGTTTCTCTCTTCTTGCTCCCCAGGCCCCCTCAACAATTAATAATCCAGGGGGAAAGTGGAGTCTGGTTAGACCAAAACAAAACAAAACAACAACAACAAAAAAACCCGTTCATTAACATGACAGGCAGCAGAGAATAGTGATCAAGAACATAGACCCTGGGGCAGATTTCTAGGGCTCAAATCCCAACTCTGACCGTTACAAGCCATATGCTATCTCCAGCAAACTAGTAACCCTCTCTGGGCTCCGTCTCCTCATCGGTAGAATAAGAAGAATAAGACCTGAGGTCTGAAGATTAAATGAGTCCCCATTTGTAAACTGATGGGTGCCTGGCACCATGTAAGTGCCAGATGGGCACTTGCGAACTCAAGTCCAGTCTTGCCTGCCAGTCTTAGAGCAATGACATGATCCACGTCTGCCCGGAAAATCTCTTGCAGAGAGGACCAGCACTTCAAAGGCATCATTTGGCCTCATTTCTTGACTGACAGCCTCAGAACCACAGATGCTGCCTCTCGGACCATCCCCCAATGCTACATAAATCTTTATAGAACTGGATTGTAAAGAGCCAAGTATTGGAAAACTGAAAACCCTAATATCCCAATCGATTGCCTGAGAGTAGTTCAGTGGCGTTTCTTTAAGCTCTGTAGCATCATCCAGGACCCGCTGTAATGGTCCTCCACCTCAGGCTCAGAAGGCAGAGGGCAATACCATCCTGCAGTTTGTCCCGGTGCCTCTCTGACTGCTGTCAGATAGAACAAAATAAATGGTCCATGGAGTCGGGGTCTTCTCATTTAACGCCAGTGCACGGGATCCAGCTGTGGGCACTTACTCCCTCTAGCATATCCCCGGATTGGCTGCATCGGATTGTGTGTCGCGGCCGAGACGGGAAAGGTGAGCCAAGGAGGAAGTAAGGTGCTGAGGGACAGGAAATGCCACCTCGGTTATAACCACACTACAGTCTGGGTCTAGGCCAAAAAAAAAGGAAAATTAAAAACAACAACAACAAAAAAAAAAAAACCTTTAAAGAAGCAGCACTCAGCAAGAGATTGGTGTGGGTCTCCTTTCCTTGGGTTCTGTGACTACAATTCAGAGTCTCTTCTCTCCTGGACTGACCACAGGTAAAAAATGGTGGGTAAAACCTCCTCCAAGGATAGCAGCTGTCCCTGGTCACGGTGTGTGCCTTCCAGCGCACCCAGCCACAGGGAAGCCTGAGTCCCGAGCTCCCCACCAAGAGGGGCACAGAGCCCTTGGGAGTCTGAGCCCGGAGCCCTCTGAGCCAGGCGAGAGGAAAGGTCTCCGGAATCCCATTTCCAGCAGGTCGTTATCCTCACCCTGTCTTTTGTTTCCCCGCTTGGCGATCCTGAGCCAGTGTTGAGCAGGCGGTCTTCAGGCTTGTTTGGATTCCCGTGCACTCAGTTCTCGGCAGCCCTTAAAGGCCTGAGAGGAGACAGTGGAGCCGCAGTGATTGAGGCCAGCTGCTCTGCACCCCCGCCAAGGGTGCTCGATTCTGATTGCTGTGCTGCAGGGGTCCGATCGCCGCAGTCAGCGGAGAGGGCTGGGGGGGGGGGGGCGCGACGAGGTGGTCCAGGCCACCATCCCCGAGGTCATGCCAGTCCAGGAAGTGTTCCTCCTGCAAAGCAGCTCTCATGCAGACGCCACTCCGAGCTTTTCCAAAATGATAAAATCACCTCTAGGGAAAGAGAAGAAAGAATGTGTAAAAATGTCTTCTGAATGCTGGGTCTTTCATCAGCCTCTCAATTGCCTGGTACATTTGCTTGTTAGGCTGCATCTCGCCTCTCCTATTAGTCATTCCGGCGGCCCCCACGCAGGCTGCGATTTGGAACTCTCGGGGTGCAGTAGGTTGTGAAAATGACTATAATCTTTCGTCTCTCCCTATGTCAGATCTCTGGGAGCTGTGACTTTATAGGTCCAGCTCATGAAGAGAAAGCGTCTCTTTGCCCTGCCCTTGAATCTGGACTTGCCCTGGCTCGCTCTGGCTGGGAAGTAGAATGTTGTGGACATGACAGGGTGACATTTCCAAACTCTTGGCCTCAAGAAATACTTTGCTTGCTTTCTCTCTCTCTCTCTCTCAGCCCTGCCCATCTGCCATGTTAACAAGCCCAAGCTGGCCTGTTGGATGACAAAAGGCCATGGGGAACAAAGACAAACCATCCCAGCTGAGGCTTTCCTATACTGACCAGCCCCCGGCTAACCCACCAGCGAACTGCAGACACAGAAGTGAGTTCTGCTGAGATGAGAGGGAAGCCCAGCCCAAAAGGCCAACCCCAGAGTCATAGGCCAAGTAAGTGTTTACTCTTTTAAGTCACTAAATCTTGAGGTTGTTACAGAGCAAATCTCATGTAGCGGTTAGTTTTCCAAAAAGACAAAATCACCTTAAAAGGGAGAGAAGAGGAAAAAGAAATTTTAAAAAGGGTTTGGCAGGGGCGGTGGGGAGGAGCAGGGAGGGGGATATGCAGAGAATTTTTGAATGTTCTTTCCTCCAGCCTCAATTACCTGAGATAGACTGACTCTGAATCTCAGCTGCCACGTTAGCAGCTCCTCCTGAGGCCTCCAGGCATGTGCAGCTGCGAATTCCCGCGGCCCTCGCAGTGTAAAGAGGTTTCTCTTCACTAAGATTCCCCAGCCCCGCCAACCCATTTCTGTTCCTGGGGAGGTGAAAGCCTACTGGGTGGACAGTTGATAAAATCCCACCTGTTTCTTTTATGGTAATTCCGCCTGTAAAGTGGAAAGTGGTGTGCTCAGAATGTAAAGTAACTTTATTAACATAGAAAAACACTGTGTCTTATCTCTGAGGCTGAAAAACTGAGATGCTACAGAGACCGTAAGTAGACTATCTTGAGAAGCAGTAGATTTCCAGGCTTGAGTATGCGTGCGCACGTGCGTGTGTGTTTTGGTACGCCCCTTGCTAGTGGTGGGGGGAGCGGATGTTTATTTAGTGCCTATTATGTGTCTGGCATATTCTAGGTCTCTGCTATTTTTGATAAAAATCTCACAACATCAACATGAGGTGTTTTGATTAGTAGGTGAGGACGGTGAAGTCCCAGAAGGTTAAGTCAATTGCCCAAAGTCACACGGCCAGCAAGTTGTAAAGCTATAGTGTGCTATCTGTCACAGCTTGAGCTTGTTGAACTGTATTGTCCAAATGGAAGGCTTCTGGATACAGATATCAGAACTTCTACAAATATTTGGTTAGAATAGTTTGATTTCCCTATCTAAAAGACTATAATAAAAATCCATACATCCTAAATATGCTACATTCCAACATTTAACATATCAATGAACACCATTATTTCATCATTTTAGGGTCTCCATATACATTTGATAATACACACCTCAGAATAAAACAGCTCTGGTATATCTGGCACATATTTGAGTATCTGTAGGGATGCCTGAGTGGCTCAGTTGGTTAAGCACCTGACTCTTGACATTGGCCCACGTCGTGATCTCAGGGTTGTGAGATCCAGCCCCATGAGGTGAGATTCTCTCTCTCCCTCCTCCCCCATACCCCCCAACTCGTCCTAAGTAAATAAACAAATAAATATTTGTATCATATATGTGTGTGTGTGTATGTATTATGCTATTGCTTGAGAGTGTAAGAAATCTACATTGTTCTTTTTTTTTTAACATATAGGCACATGCATGTCAAATTAAGTGAGCGTGTGACCATGCATATACACACCATCCTTTTCTTTATTGTTTTTAACAATTTTTTGCATTTGTTTATTTGAGAAAGAGAGAGTATAGGGAGAAGAGCAAAGGGAGGGGGACAAAAAGACTCTGCCCTGAGCATGGAGCCCAGTGTAGGCTCCATCTCATGACGCTGAGATGATGACCTGAACCAAAATCAGGAGTTGGATGCTTAACCTACTGAGCCATCCAGGCACCATGACACCATTTTAAATTAAATACCAGGCTTGACCTGTGCCCAGATGTAATTCATTGCACAATTATTCGGGAACCCATCACAATAAATCTGTATTATGGATGATTTCAAACTTTTTTCTGAGAGTTTGGAGTGCTCCCACCCTGCCATTTATATTTATGATAGAAGGGCAGGCATTGGTTGGGAAAGGTGAGCCAAGGTTAAGAGGGACATATGGTGACAGTGTCCAACCAAGCCTGGAGATATAGTTACTGAGGGTCGAAAGAATCACCATGATTTAGGTGATAGCTCATCACCAGGGTCCTGGCTACCAGCCCAGTGTTGGGGCCATGAAATTGGGAAGGGAGAACTACCCTCTGGCCTGCAAAGTGGGCCTGGACCACCTCTTGCATAGGGGAATCCTCCCTCACTGGACCACTGCCACCCTCCCCACCTTTCCAGTGAGAAGAAAGGAGTGAGTACAAAACAGTCATGACCGTGTTGCATAGAAAGGAGAAAGTTGCCTTCCTTGTCAGAGCAGAAGAACCCTCCGTCACTAAGTGAGTCAGAAGGCCAGGTCTGGCTCTCCCAACTCTTGAGGCAGTGGGTGATTCAGCTTTGAGACAAAAATGTCCAACTATTCTTCTTCCAAGCTTCTTTAACATTTAATGAAAGCCTCTTCTGAGATTGAAAAACAAGTTATTTATAAAAAATAAAACAACAAAAGAATCTGCTTCTATTTATATACTTTTGTGAATCCAGACTCTCTGCTAACAAAAAAAATAGTAATAATCAGAAACAAAGTCAATGAAATTAGTAAAGTTGGTCTTTGTTTGCAAATACTGTAGTATGAAGAGCATCTGTTACAGGATCTGACAAATCTAGGCTTGAAGCAGCTTTGCCACTTACAAGCTGTATGAGTTTGAGCAAGTAACTTCTTGAAACTCAGATTTCTAATCTGTGAAAGTGTGGCTAATACCAATTCACAGAGTTATTCAGAGAAGTTAATGAGATAAATATGTGAAATTTCCTAGCACAACAAAGAGGTGACAAATAGATCCATTTATTCCCTTTTCATCCCTAGGGCCCTCTCCACCATAGCACTTGATACGCCATCTTATTTTCCTCCTACTCAACAAAATCTATAAGTCTGATGAACTAAATCCATTCTGAGTTGTCAGTGATGCTCAATGATTTTAATTTTCACAAAGGTCTGGGGCTGAAATTGGATAATTTCTGAATCAGATACTCGGAAAGCCAGACATTATTTTGGACAGGGAGACCTTCCTGATGTCCTTGAAATCACTCGTCTATCTAATTAGTGAGCAAAATCACCCACTGTCTTGGTCAGTGACCTTGAAAATGATCTTCAAGTGTGTTTTACCCAGGGGTTGTACCACACATCCCACTAAGGGATAGGGAGAAAATATTGAGCCCTTTATTTATATTTATCTTAAAAAAGTAAGAAAGAAATTAAGCTTTCCTAATAACATATAGGTTGGTACTAGCAGCATCCATGGGCTTTTATGTCTAAATGTCATATGCAGAGAAGAGTCTGATTTCTGCAATACAATGACACATTTTCTCATTCTTTGCTTTCAGTCTTTACCTGGCTGGTGATTCAAACCTTCATTCTGAAAGAGAAACCATTAGTTGGCCTGACAGTAAAGAGTTCCGCAGTTTTCCATTAACGTATTCCACTGGACATGGGATGAATGAAACTCCGTGGAGAATACCCTGGATTCAGATTCATTCTTCCACTGTATGGAAGCAATCTAAATTTCCCATTGATTTTTTTTTTTAATGTAGTGTTCTGTGATTCATTGTTTGTGTATAACACCCCATACTCCATGCAAACCATGCCTTCTTTAATATCCATCACCAGGCTCACCCATCCCCCTGCCCCCATCCCTTCTAAAACACTGTTTCCCGGAGTCCGTAGTCTCTCATGATTTGTCTCCCACTCCAATTTCTCCCTCTTCATTTTTCCCTGGTCCTAATGTCCTCCATGCTGTTCCTTATGTTCCACAAATAAGTGAAACCATATGATAATTGATTTTCTCTGTTTGACATTTCACTCAGCATAATCTCCACTAGTCCCATCCAACTTGATGCAGAAGTTGGGTATTCATCCTTTCTGAGGGCTCCAAACTCTCAAAAAAAATATTTGAAATAATCTACAATACAGATTTATCATGATGGGTTCCCAAATAATTGTGCAGTGAATTACATCCAGGGCACAGGTCAAGCCTGATATTTAATTAAAAATGGTGTCATGGTGCCTGGGTGGCTCAGTAGGTTAAGCATCCAACTCCTGATTTTGGTTCAGGTCATCATCTCAGGGTTGTGAGAGGGAGCCTTATATTGGGCCCCATGCTCAGGGCAGAGTCTGTTTGTCCCCCTCCCTCTGCTCCTCTCCCTACACTCTCTCTTTCTCAAATAAATAAATGCAAAAAATTGTTAAAAACAATAAAGAGAAGGATGGTGTGTATATGCATGGTCACATGCTCATTTACTTAAGCTGATATGCATGGGCCTATATGTAAAAAAAAAAAGAAGAAGAAAAAGAGCAATGTAGATTTCTTATACTCTCAAGTAATAACATATATACATACACACATACATTATACATATATTTATTTACTTAGGACGAGTTGGGGGTCATGGGGGAGGAGGGAGAGAGAGAATCTCACCTCATGGGGCTAGATCTCACAACCCTGAGATCACAACGTGAGCCAATGTCAAGAGTCAGAGGCTTAACGGACTGAGCCACTCACGCATCCCTACAGATACTCAAATACGTGCCGGATATATCAGAGCAGCTTTATTCTGAGGTGTGTACTATCAAATGCACATGGAGACCCTAAAATGATGAAATAATGGTGTTCTCTAATATGTTGCAATGTAGCATATTTAGGGTGTATGGATTTTTATTGTAGTCTTTTAGATAGGGAAATAAAAGATTAACCAAAGAACAGATCTTAACTATAGAGAACAAACTGCTGGTTACCAGAGGGGAGATGGGTCGGGGGGTGGGTGAAGTAAGTGATGGGGATGAAGGAGTCCACGTGTCTTGATGAGCACTGGGTGATGGAGGGAATTGATAAACCACTATATTGTATTCCTGAAACTAATTTAAAAAAAAAAAAAAGTAAAAAAAAAAACTGTGTAACCAGAACATTATCCCCACTTCATCAGACCCATAGTGATGAGATTCTAGAGCAACCCATTCAAACCTCTAGGCCTGCCTGCAGCAGAAGCTGTGTGCATCAATGCAAATCATCAAGTCTTTACCTTGATAAGAGAGAAGCAGAAAGCCCAGTATGCCTGTTATATAAACAATGGATACAAATGGTAAACAACCTACCCAAAAGAGAGTAGATACTTAGTCAAAGCTCAATATTAAAGCCACTAAGGTCAGGGCTACAACTAGCCCATATGGAGCCTTTGTCATAATTAGAAATGGACATCCCATGCTTCAGGTGAATGCACGCCCACAGCAGTGAGCTCAGTCCTACCTACCCACTAATTTAGTACCCCTGTGAAGGACCCAGTCTCTAAAACCATTTGTTCGCAATGACCCTGGCAAAAATCACGCATGAATGCAAGGACATACATCAGCCTATTTAGAAAATGCTACAAGAAAGAGCAGACATGTATATTTTTCTCCTGAGTTCCTAGGCTCTTACTCCATGACTTGTGAGGGGTTAGAGCTCATGTATACAAAGGGAGAGAGGGGAAAAAAAAAAAAAAAAAACCTACTAACCTAGCCATCCAGGTAATGTTTGCTAGAATGGATTTGGGTAGAATTGAATCTCTTTTAACTTGACCTTGTCTAGATATCTCCCTCCCTTTCTTCCTTCCTTCCATATTTCCTTCCTTCCCTCCCTCCATTTACCCCTCTCTCCCCCTCTGTTCCTTTTTTTCTCTTTCTTTCTTTCTTTCTTTCATATTATGACCACATCAACCAAATAATGAAAATAAAATAACCAATTCATTTTGCCAATTAATTTTAATCATCTAGTCACTATTTAGTTCCTGTGATATATTTGATTCTAAACTAGGGAATATAAAAGTCTCATAAGAAATAAAATCCTGGGGATTTTAGCCACCTAGCTCGGGAAATATTATTGATGCACAGTAAATAGGATGATTTAACCCTTAAGCATTATTTACCCCAACTGGCAAGGAATGTGACGATGACGTTTGTTTGAATATTCTGCAAGTTATTTTTAAATATTTATCCCCTAACCTTACAAAATATATAGTTCTCATTTCAACACTTTTTTGGATATCTAAGAAAATTTCATGGCCCTGAATATTTGTTCTACATCAAAGTTTCCTCTAAGCTAAAACTGTGAAGCCAGTCTGTGATTTGGGCCTGGGCAAGAGTGCTCTCTAAATATTTATACAGTTGAGCCAAAGGGAGAGGGAGCTAGGAACATGATAGTTGGGCCTCCAGGAATATCATATCAGTGGTACTCCATGCATCATTAAATTTGCTGAGGCATTGAGGTATCTAGCCCCCATAATATTTCTAGAGCCAGCAACCTCTATACGTGTCCACAAATATAAATCACTTGCAGAGATGGATCCCTGCATGGCCTCTGCTCCATCCCATTCATCACTAGGCAAGCCTGCTGTCGGTGCCCCTGATATTCTCACCCTGACCTAGAGGCACCACCTTTTCTGTGAGGCAGAGGTGAATGAACCTACTTTATCCCTGGTGTTTTCCAGAATGTGAGTCCTTTCCCTGACCCATGAGTCACACTCCTTCCCCTAGCTACACAAGGCAGCTTGTTTTGAAGTTTGAAACACTACAGCACCTAACACTAAGGCAATGTTCAACTACAAAAGAAAATGAAAATGAATAGGAGTCTGATGGTTTATGGGGAGAGAGAGCTTGATAACTTTTGCTTTTTTTTTGTTTGTTTGTTTTGTTAATGAACAATCAAGGCACTTGACAGGGGTCTTTCAAAGGTGAAATTACAAATGGAAATTTGTGCTGTGTCCATTTTAGTCATATAATGGTCCTCAAGACTAATGGTATTTAAAGATCACCTAGCAAAATTGTTTAAAATGTGAGTTCTTGGGCCTCCAGTCCTGAGAACCTGAAACCCCACAACTGGGGTGAGCACACAACTGGCATTCCTATTAAGCATGACAGGGAAGATTCTGTTGCAAGTGATTGTTGGAATGACCTGTGAGAACATTAGCATATGGCCATTGCTGCTGTATTGGTATTTTCGGCAGTGTTGTTTTCATGTGTACCCATCAGGGGCATACTTGCTATTTACTGTTGTTGGTGGTAGTGGTGTTGCATTTCAAATCAGAGATAGGTGTTTGGGACAGAGCATTAGCCAGGAATCAGGAAAACTGAGTCTAGGCTCTACTACTAAATTTAAACAACGGTATGACCTGAGGTCAATCAATTAGCCTCTCTCATATAAATAATTTTCAAGGCCCTTTTCAGCTTAAAAGTTTCAGATATAATGAACCTCAATTACAGTGACCAATCTGTACTTTCTTTATTCCATCTTTTTGAAAGTATTGGAGAGCTCTGACTTCTGTTGTTGTGGCTACTACTTTACCATTTATGTTTATTTGAAGAAGTTGCTCAAACTGCAAAATTTCATTCTTCTCATCTGCATAATGAAAGATTAACTCCTCCCTTGTTTACCTTTTGGGGTAATGTTAAACTAAAATGGTATCAGGAATGCAAGATTTTATGAAGTACTATGGAGGCATAGTATCTCATGCCCTCCAAATCAGAAAATGCAACTGCAGATCATAGAGCTGGGTTTTTCTCATAAGTATATCTTGAAGAAAGCCTGACTGGGTTGAGTTCAAACATAATGTAAGGTAAGAAAATGGAGACAGGTGGTATAGATAATATTTTTAGGAGTTTGTTTTGTAAAAGGAGCAGAAAATTAGGCCTGCGCTGTAGGGGTTCATTGGGGCAAAGAAGATGGAGGAGAGTAAGGTGAGGGTTATTGTTAACATTTCTATGTTCAGAAGAGTGATCTGGTACAGAACGAGATAACAAAATGAAAAGATCAGACCGTAGGAAGCTGGCCTCAAATGGATGTGTAGGATTGAGTATTAGGTTGGAGCAAACATCATAACAGGGAAAAGGATAATACAGAGGTATATGTGAAAGGAAGTTGATAGATTCTTGGTGGAGGTTGTGGAAGCTCTTTCTTATTCATTATATTTACCCAGTAAAATAAAATCAAGATCAGTTTCTGAGACTGAAGAAGATGGAAGTTTTGGAGGTTTGAAGAGAAAGGAGAAGATGGTGCCTCTTTTGGAGGGATAGTGGGAAGTGAACTGAAAGAGAAATGACAAAACTAAGAATACACTTCACTTTAAAATGATGAATATCAAGTGAAACCATTCTATACGATTGTGTGTTTTTCTTCAACCACATGGGCTGCTTGGTTCAGGTGCAGAGTAGGTCTAAAATTGGATTTTTCAGTGTTGATTTTTTTTTTTTTTTTAACTAGTAGAGCTTGGTGGAGTGAATGGGTCAAGGAGATGAGGATTTATGCAACAGGGTGATTATGGTGATGGGCCATTATATTTAAGCTTAGCAAAAACATGTGTCAGTGGATTGGTAGTTCTGGTAACTTTGAAGAACTGGATCTGATTATTAGAGGAAATAAAGTGGAAAATGGGAAGTGGCAGCCAGAGAGTGGAATGTGTGACATTGAAGGAGAAGCACTGACAAGGTATAGGGAATGACCATAGAAGTGGGTGACTAAGGTAGAATAAAGAATGAAAGAATCATGGAATTTGAGTAGGCCAAGGAACTGAGAAACCACGGTATTGAATGGACCATCTACATCAGTGTTTAACTTCCCAGCATGCTGCATGAGTGTGATCTTGAGATAGATACTAGGACAGGGCCCAGTATCTTCCTTTAGTGAATGAAGGGAGTAACCAGGGGGATAATAGAAGAATGGATAAGATAGTCCTCTGGCTTGTGCTTCGAAAGAATATATTTGGAAGGATGAGATGGTAAGGGAATATGGATGGATGGCGGTCCTAAAGAGACCCTGAGGAGTGCAAAAGACAAATCCAGTCCCAGTGGTATGCAGATGTTTTTATAGGAAAATACAGATTTTTATTTCTCTTGAAAAAAACGTGAAATTCCATCACAAGAGACCCCATTTCCACAGATTAAAAGATGTCTGAAACTGAGCCTGGCTGCTTCTCCCCCACCCCTTTTAGAGACAGAGAGAGAGGTTTGAAAAAGAGAGCATGGAGAGGGGCAGAGGAAGAGCGAGAATCTGACTCTGGTCTCTGTCTCAGGACCCTAAAATCATGACCTGAGCCAAAATCAAGAGTCAGATGCTTAACTGACTGAGCCACACAGGCACCCCTGGCTGCCTCCTTTTTTGACAGGTTATATAACCTCCATTCTCCCTAATTTAAACACATCTTCTCTCCTCCCTGAAACCAGGATCCTGGGTTAACTTCCACTTACTATGAATTGTGTTTTCTAAATATAGACCTAAACCATCTGTAATCTTTTACTATGTTACTATTTCTATTAAAGAAAGGATGGAAAGTAGGGGGGAAAATATTAGACCAAGAAGACTGTATGTTTAACTTAGTCTTCTCTTTTTTATATTATCAGCCTAACCCTAGTAGGCATTCGATCATGAGACTCCTGCCCTAAATCTGTCTGATGAATTTATCCCAATTAAAATCTGCCAGAAGTTATTTTCCATAGACCAGAAATTACTTTCTCTTATGTGATAATCCTTTGGCTTTGAAATCCCAATTAGGCTTGACAGCACAATAAGAAATGAAACTCAGAAATAATAAGGTAACCTAGTTGTGGCTCAAAAAGAAAGTGTTTGCCAAGTATATGGGTGTTAAGAAGAGTAGATACAGCCCTATGGGCATTTCCCTCCATCCATCACACCAGCTTTAAATCTAGGACTAGCAATATTTATCTAAGACTGGGCAAGCCCACAGTCCTGGGATCCTTTGCCCTGATGGGTCCTTTATTCTACAGTAGTTGTCAAGACCACCCCACTTTGAATGTGCCTCCAGGAGAAGCAAAGGACATGGCAGGAGATACAACCTTTTGCTCTGTCACGGACTTAGGACCTCAAGCATATCCTTGGCATTGTTCAAAAGTTAAAAAGATAATAAAGCAAAGGGAAATCGACCAAGATCAAGTTATGCCTGCCAATGCATCACACATGGTTCAGTCTTCTGGTTCTGGCCTAGTTACTCTGAAATGCAATAGGTTCCTAATCTCTTTGCAAGTTGCATTCTTAGAATTTTTCCCAGTAAAGGACTGCATCAGAATAGGTCACATTGGGAGACGTCTTTAAAATATTCCATGACACTTAGAGAGCAGAAATGTTGTAGGAGCCTAAAACATAATTAGGAAGTTCCCCATAATTAGGAAGTATACCTAGTTGCCTGAAGATGAGTTCTAGATGATAATTATGGTGACCTTATGATTTATTTTCCAAACTAGGACACTGAGAATAAAGAAGCATCACTATTAAAGGTCATTCCAGGACAACAGGTGTGAATAGGACTTGGAAGCAAGCCAGGTGGCATGGTCACCTTAGTTCCATGCAGCTCACCTCGTTCCCCGGGGACCAGAGAACAAAGCCATGGACAAGATTTAGCAGGATTTACCCTTCTAACAGCATTTACAGAGCTACCCTAGGTTCTCTCCCTCTCCCTGCTCTCAACTCAGGGACAAGTTTTTCCAAATATATGCTTTATAAACCAACTTTCTTTGATCTCTACCAAAAAGCTTAGAGTGATTTCAAGGAGGAATGGGAAAGTCAGTTCTTTAGCAGTAGTATTTTATGCCTTGCCCTAAACTGTTCACTCACCACTCTGCCCTTGTCTCCTTCCTAGCACCCCTACCCACTCTCCAAACCCACCAGCACCACCCTCAAGCATAACCCTGTTCACAGCCTTGCATAATTGACAACAAGCTTTGTTGTTGGTTTGCCTTCCAGATGCCTCATTACTGGAAGGTTGCCAATGTTAGCATACCAGCTCCACGCACCAGTGGTCTGATCTGGGATGGGAAATCCTACTGTATATTCCTGTACAGGGGAGAGTGCACTAAACAGTTCTGAAGAGGATCTAGACAAATGTTTGAATAAAAAGCAACTGAAGGGTAACTGGTAATTCAAAAGAAGAGATGGTCCCAGCTGACTTTCTTGGCTTCATTCCATTCTAGATTTTCTTGTGCCCTTTTGTTATCTGTGGCTTAATCCTCGGATACAGTTCTGGTCCTATCCATGAGGCAGCATCTCTACGTGCTAACATATTGGCTCAATTATTACAAAAGAAAGGAACTGAAAATGTTTTTCCTCTTGAAGCTCCCACAACTTCAGACAGCTTGCTTATAAACACACAAGAACAAAATGGTTCTCCCCTTGCCTTCATACTGAAGATTTTCTTTTCCTAAAGAGGCAGCAGGAGCCATGATTTATTAAAAAAAAAAAAGGGGGGGAGGCCGGGGGACATTCAGAGAAAAAAATCTGTTTCATTTGTTCATATTATTTTTGAAAGTGTTTCTCCTAAGAGAATTTTCTCCTCTTAGGCCAGCTCCCACAGCAAGGAGGAGTTAATAGTATCTAGAAAACCAAGAGCTAAAAGAAAGTCCCCATCTTTTCTCAGGTTAGTTTTTCAAAAATTTTTTTGTTTTCTATGTTCATTTTTTGCCTCCATTTATGGGATAAGCAAATAAGTATTTAAAGTATCTCAGTAAAATCTTAAGAGACTTTTTCATCAAAATTTCTAATTCATAGGTATACATATTTGTGTGTGTATATATCCCTGTTGCCTCAAGGGAAGGCGTGACCCTACTCTGGATTACTATGGGATAATAAATGATCTTTTTTTTTTTTTTTCAAGAGTGGGCTGCCACTGAAGGTTGCATGAAGACTTTTTTTTTTTTTTAATCTGCTAACTGGTTTCCATTGTGCTTATTAAAATCCCCCAAGCTACTTCTGTTTGTCTTCCACCCTCTTCCTTCAATGGAAAGCAATGACACAAAGGACAAGCAAAGCCTTGACTTGTTCTTGATAAATATGGCCCATATAGCATTCCGTACAACTTGGAGCTGAGACCGTTATTTCAGTGAAGCCTGTGATTGTTCATTAGCACAAAGAGTGTGTAATAAATATAATGAAAGACTGCCTTCTTTACTCTATCTTTGTCATCTAAAGCAATTCCATGCATAACTATAGGGATTTGTCTCCAAATGACTTATTTGCTTCCTTTCTAATAAATAACATGTAATTAGGGTAATATATTGTTTCCTAGTTATGTTAGCAATGTAGTGAAGAGAAACAAATGCCCAATTTTAGATATGAAAGAATAGTAGATAATTTTTATATTATCCCTTAAAGTATTTGGACTCATGCATAAGTTAAACTGCTGGGAGGTCTAAGTACAAAGCAAGAGCCGAGATTCTACATTTAATGAGTTTCTTTATTACTCAGGGCATGAATTACCACCCTGATACTATAAAACTGCAGCGAACGCTCTGCATCTCAGATGAGATTCTCTTTGAGGAATGCACTCGTCAGTGAACTGTCAGCGATGGGACGGACTAATCTGATTTAGAAAGGATTAGGTTGGGAACTATGCCTCTGAATGTCAAGGTATCTACATCTCCCTAAAGAGTAGTGGAATGTTTTAACTCTTCATATCCAGGGCCACGGGTGTTAGGAGAGCCTTGTGAGACACAAGGTCGCATCTATTACTGAGCACGGAGACAGAAATAAATTGCACCAATGGCCTCCTTGGGTCCCATGAGGGAAATCCATCTTCAGTCCCATGATAGCAGGACCTCTTGGCAGGTCTTAGCCTTGGAATTTGAAACATTCTTCTGGGAAAAAGGAAAAAAAAAAAAAAAAGAAAGAAAGAAAAAAAAAAAAGAAAAGAGGAAGAAGTAGTCCTCTGTTAATTATTAGAGAAAAAAATAACAGTATGCACGAAATCTAATCTCTCTTACAGCTCCCCTCCCTTCATGGGGCAAGAATGACTGGATGATTACTTGGATGTCTGCATATAAGGCATCAAGGAGTCACATCTCAGTGGACCAAAGTGAGGTCTATGGAGTCTATGTCAGTACAGACTCCCCGTAGCTTGGCGTTCATTACTTTGGAAAGCTAGACTGCCTGTTAGCAAAATAGTCGTTGGTACAGTGTAGACTTTCCTTTCTAAGCCTGTAGGACAGGAGGCGCTGGAGACTCCTCTTTGCTGACTTCTTGCCTAGCTCCCTCAGAAACCTGAGCCCTGGGTTACCAGTTCACGGGCCCCCGGCAGGATCTGCACAGGCACTGGGCATATATTAAGGGAAGGTTCACTGGAAAAAAAAAAAATCAGGAGTGCCTACCTGGACTCACTGTGAGCCAAGATGTCAGTGTCACCCACTGCGCCCCGAGGAGGGAAAAGGGATACCTGTTGGTAGGGTCTGTTGAGTAAATCTAAGTTTGATCGAAGTCTCCTTACATGTCGATTCTTTCAGTCTTTGCAACAACCCTGTGAACAGGCATAGCCCTCCCTAGTTTACAGATGAGGAAATGAACGGGCAGAGGCTGAGTACTTTAGCCACTGCCTCACACTGAGGAAGTGTCAAGATCCGAATCTGAACTCTACGGACTGACCACAGAGCCCATGCTTTAAACCATTCCAGTGTCTCCCTGAGAGTTTACCTTCCCAATAAGTTAGAACTAGAGCTAAGTCCGCATCACACGGCCACAAAGCTGTGTCAGGAATGTGGCACTCTAAGACCTTCCACTTGCAAAAAGAAAACGCAGTAGGTATCCTGTCGATTAAGGAAAAAAAAATTCAAGTTTGAATTTCAATGGAAAGTTCCAGTTTTCCTTCTCATACTCGAAATTGTAGAGCCACAGCTAAAAATGTAAAGAACTCATCATTTGAAGGGCAAAATTGTAGGTCCAGAGTGTCTGACTTTAAGTATATTTATGAAAGAACTTATTTCAACAAAAAAATCATTTCAATGGAGAGTCAGAAAGAACTGAAGAAGGCTTTCTTCTCAAACCCAGAGTTCTCCCTCCAAATTGCACAGAATGCATCGGGAATAGTTTGGGGTAAGAAGCGGGAAACAGCAACCAGTTTTCTAAGCAAGTAAATTGGAAAACATAAAAAGGCATGTTGGAACACATCCTTTAATAATACATGCTGGAAAAGTAATTTCTATTAATTAGTGTGTACATTATTAATAAAGTATTTAGAACTCTTACCTTAATTTAGGTGTTATCAGGAAATTAAAGTGCTACTAATTCCACTCTAAAGGTTGATGGCTGAATATTCAAAAGACGGCAGGCAAGTCCTGACAAGCTGCAAATGCACAACTTCACGTGGAGGAAAATGCTCCGTGGCTCACGAAGGACGTATCTGATTTTAAGTCACGCACATCCCACTTTTACTATCATCAAGCATGTGCACGGCTATGCGACTTTTCCCTTAGAAATTCTGCCAGTACTTCCACTAAGTAATTCTACCTATAACTCTGCACACCATTAGCTCTGCATTCTGGAAAGGTCATTAGCATCTCCCTTCACGTTTAGCTCTCAGGATGGGAAGGAAGCCTATGGAAAGGACCCGCTTTATGCATATGTGGAATTAAGGGGCTCCTTGGGACCCCAAATTTCTTTCTCAGTGATGCCTAAAATTTCTCTTCTTAACCTGGCCTCCACCAATTTCTCCTCATTCCAGTCCTCCACATATCATTACCAGTTTCATCTTCTTAAGACACTAATATCTGCCACCAAGGGGGCTCAAGGCCCTTTTGGTCTGGTTTCTGGGTGTGATATTCTGCACCCCTATATGACTAAGTTATATGACTTTATATGACTATATGACTACATACTACATACTTTATATGACTACATGACTACATACATACTACTATATGATACCCCTATATGACTACACAGTGGCCCCATCTAGAATGCTCCACTCCTTTCTAAGGGTCATTCATGGGTCATATCCAGCTCAGATCCTCCCTTCTCCATCAGATGGTGTAGACTCCCTCTTCAGAACTATCATTGCCTCGGCGTCTCCACAATCATATTTACAGGTCACAGTGCATCATAGTTGTTTGTGTTTTTGTTATGTGCACAGGGGCAGTTTAAGTACATGGCCTGTATGATTTCATAAAATCCTCAAAGCCTGCCCTGTGTGATAGGAATAATTGCTTCCTCCATTTTATAGATGAGGAAACTGGAGCACACAGAGGCTAAGTAACTTGGCTCTGATCACAGGGCTAGCAAGTGGCAGGACTGTAATTCAAACCCAGCCAATCCAGGCCAGGAGTCTGTACTTATTTGTGAAATCTTGTGCCCATTTTGAATGTTGTGTTGTTATTTATAGCATTGTCATTTCACTTTCGTGGACTTGGTCTTGGTCAGCCCAAGGGAAAATGTCAGCCTCTGAAATCACGGGCTATTTCTGAGAATCCTCATTCTTCACAGGGCCTTACATATTTGGCACTCAATAAGTAATAAGTGAGAGCTGTGATTGTTACTTTTTTTATTATTATTATTATCATTAACTACTGATCAATTTCATTTATTTTATACCTTCTCTTCTTCCCGCAACCCTCCTTCAAAGTGCAACTTTTCTTCATGCCCTGTAAATATTTCTGTGCTTTCCAAATGCTTTTATGTGGATTCAGTGATTAGATTTAATGGCCAGAGAAAGAAGTAACAGAAGCGATGGGACGTTTCGAAAAGACAAGCTAAGGTGATATGATGGCCACTGAAAGCAAGTCACCTACATCCCAATTATCCACCTACAGCTGGCTCTGCCTTGTGACATATTGTTCTTGATTAATTGTACAGTCGCTAATAGAAAACATTAACTAATGGATATTAATATTAATTTGTGATGAATAGTCATTGGCGTGAGTCTCAGAGGCTTGCCGTATGACCGTCTGAATTTGATTTTTGAATCTGCATTGCCTATGGAGAGCCTTTTGAAGACCATGGGAGCCAAGGGTGTAGAGTGCATATGGAGAGAATAATGTTCATTATCTTATTAAACCCCAGTTCCTCCCAGGGAGTTTAGGAGACAGCTGGCAAATTTTATCCCTCATTTACAGATGGAAACTCGTTGGCTTACAGTAATTCCGTAATATGCCTTAAGTCCAGAAGGGAGCAAGAGCTAAGAAAGAACCATGGATTCTTTGGTACTGCCTGACACCTTCCTATAGTTATCACACACTGAAGGACACAGGGCATGGTGGCAAGAACCAGTATAATAGACTGCCTGGGACAGAAAAATGAAGATTTTTTTTGCCTCTGTTAAGGCATTAATTCTTTATGCTAGCATCTAGCACCATCAAATGCCTTCTACAATTCTCTGTATCTTCACCAAAGATGTTATAAGGTCAATTACACTATACACATGGGCCATGCTTTGAAGTTTTCAAAGCATATTCACAAACCTGGTCTCACTTAATTCATAGGGTCTTCATGAGGTATTGTCCCAATAAAGCCCAGTTTTTATAATCACTTGCCTTTTCATGTTTCAGCATGGAGAATAAAATACTTGCTCAAGTGCACCCAGCTAATAAGTGGTAAAACTAGTAGCTGGCCCCAGGGTCTTACTGTGGCATGGCCAAGGTTTCTCCCCATTACCTGTTTTAACTTTCTGTCCCTCTGCTTGCATCCTTCTTCCCCATAGCTGCCTCTCACACAATGTTGACAAAGTGTTGGATGCTGCTGTTGCTGCTGATGTTGAAAATGATGCTTGGAAAATGCTCACCTGAATACTGGCTTCTACATTTGGCCTACTGTGATCTGGTTCACCTTTCTTAAGGAAGAAATAAGGTTTTGAGTTTTAGTTGTTCTTTCTAATTCTGGACCTCTAGTATGAACAGGAACCATTGAACATTAGCCTCTCTTGGACGTGGAAGCTGTTCATTTTCTTTCTCCAAGGAACATTTGTTGAGTATCTACTTGGTACCAGCCAGTAGGTTCACAAAGACAAATAATAGAAGTGCAACCCAATGCCAGTCTTCCTGAAACTCATAATCTAGTGAAGAAAGTGGAGACAGAAGTAGTCTAGACTTTGGTTGGAATATTCTGCAATTTAAGAATTCACTGAATCCCATTTCCTGTATTTTGGAAAGTCCATTGTGCTTCCCAGGAGTGTGAGAATCCCCAACGCATTACCTATAAATCCCATGTCTGGCTCTGAGCATCTTCTTCTGCTGAATTAGTTTGGTTTAGGAAACTTTTCACTGTCTGGTATATGTTAGTGCTATTCTGTACTACGTTTTCACGAGACATGAGAGTCAGCCCTCTTCCTTTATTTACCCACATAGACACACACACATGCGCCATTCGTAGCCCTGCTTTAGAGAGTGAGACTTAGCGCAAGTTTTGAGAGATGGAGAAATACATCACAGCAACTTTGACAACTTCATCTTGCAAATATAGCTAGAATTTGACCACTTCTCACCACCTCCAAATCGGTATCATTTCTCACTTGGATTATTGCAACAATCTTCTAATTCATCTCCCACTTGCCTCTAAAGTCCATTCTTTATGCAGATCCTTTTAAAACATGAATCACATTAGGGAGCCTGGGTGGTGCGGTCAGTTGTGCGTCTGACTCTTGGTTTTGGCTCAGGTCGTGATCTCAGGATTGTGAGATGGAGCCCTGCGTTGTGGTCCATGCTCAGAGCAGAGTCTGCTTGAGAGTCTCTCTCCCTCTCCCTCTATCCTCCTACTCATGAGCTCTCTTTCTCTGTCTCTCAAATAAATCTTGAAAAAAATAAAATGTAAATCAAATCAAGTCCTAGTCTGCTCGAAACCCTCCACTTTCCTATCTCACTCAGCACAAAAGCCCAAAGGGGCTACTTGTTTACAACCCTCAACTCCTTGTTGACCTGATCTCCAGCATTCACACCCTGCTTATCCTGCTACAGATATAACAACTACCAGAAGTTTGCTCAGAAACAACAAATATACCCCCACTCAAGGTCTTTGCATTTTCTGTTCCCTCTGATTAAATCCTCTTCCCCATATATATGGATGCATGATATTTCCCTTTGATTTCTCCAGGTCTCTACTTAATTTTCAGTTTATGAGCGAGGCTGCCTCTCCCTACCTCAGAGCACCAGATCTGAGAGCAGTGCCTAGCATGTAGTAGATGCTCAATAAAATTGTTGAGAATGAATAAATGAGTTCCAAGTCAAACAGAAATGCTCCTTCTTAAAATATATCCCTTTGACACCTCAACAGCTTGATCTCAGCCTCCCGCACATGATATGGCTTGCAAGCATCTCTTCATCTCTGCCTGTCTACTTGGCCACTGCTGTCTCTTCTGTGCCCCTTCTCTGTTAGGACCATATTCCAGCTATATCACTTATTTCTGGTGAACCCTTAGGAAAGATTGCTTCCTTATAAAATAGGGATAAGAATGGTACCTCTCTGAGAATGATGTTGAGAAATTAAATGAGTTAATACATAGGAGGCCATTAGACCAGGCCTGGCCCATACATAGTAAGTCTCCAATAAATAGGGGAAATAAACCAAACAAAAACTTCTCTTATTTTTTTTATGTGGAGCAATTCAAATCTTTCCATCCCTAAATATAACTCAGCTGCAACCCCAACTTTGATTACTCAAACCCAAGACACTCCACAGAACCATGGGGCTCTTCATCTGAATAAGACCCAGCCCTTAGAAGACATCCATGGTTATAAATGGTACTTAATTTCCCAGTCACACAAGTTACCACAAGAAAATATTAATGTCATAAGATTTGATATACATGGGATGAGGAGGAGAACACAAAATATCTGGATTAGCGATCAGGGAATTTTTCTCTAAGGAAGTGATGGTTATCTCAGACCTGGAGAATGAGTAGGAATTGCAGGATGAAGAAAGGACATTTCCAGGCCAAAGAAGCAGTGTGTGTGCAAAGCCCAAGGAGTGAGATCACAGTATGCTCAGAGCTCTGCAAATGGGGCTCAGTGTGTACCATGAGGTCAGAGCAAAGGCTGGGGTGAGACCACAGTGGTGGCGTGGGGTCAGGAGTCTGGGACAAAATCTTTGAACTTTATAATCTGAATGCAGCATTTTGGTGTTAGCTCAAAAGCAAGGGAAAGAAGCCCAGTGTTCCTAACATTGAACTTGTTAGGTCTGATAAAACAGCATTAAACTTGCTTTACCAGAAGATATTTAAGAATGTGGATCAGGGAAGGGATCCAACTCATGAAGTGGCAGATGAACTAGGAGGCCATTGGGTCGCTGGGCAGGAGGCCGAAGTGTTCAGTGGAGAATGAATGCCATGACCCATCCCCTACTCTATTAGGAATTTCTGGGTGATCCTTCAGAGGAGCTCTTCTTCCTACATCTTATGGCTAATAGTACCACTGTAACCCCTAGGGGTCTTTTTGAGAGTCAGACAGAAGTGTCCCTTCCTCAAGATACTTACTGCCTGCCATCTGCAGAAAAGTATTTGACTCACTTGCAAAAAGGCAAGTTCATTCTTTTTCTTTTTTCTTTTCTTTTTTTTTTTTTTTTTGCAAATGTTTTATTGAAGAAGCCTAGGGAATACTCCAATTTGAAGATCACAATGGCATCCTTAGGTCTGGAATGTAAGTAGAGCAGTTGTTAACTCAGAGAAGGCAGTCTGCATGTAAAGGGAGAAGAATGAGAATTTTCAGTGTTTATACTACATTACTTAGTGGACACTTCTCCCTTGTCTAGAAGGAGAGGTTTTCCCTACTTATTTAGGTGAAAATGTCCTTTTCTTAGAGAAAGGATGATGCACCTACTAATGATTATCTGATGTAATTGAAGGCAAGTTCATTCTTAACCATAACTAAAAGTGTCTCCTGAAAAAAAAAAAAAATATCTCTTGAGCACAACTCTTGAATGAGTCTTACTCCATTCATGCACAGAGGCTACTTCTTGGCCATTTCTTTCTTATTCATGTCCCCATCTACAAGCCTTTCTACTTCTATGTTAATCCAAGACCCTAAAGAAATATTTGACACCTAATGTGACTGAATCAAATAATGCATGTTACTTTCTATTAATTTTGGCAAATCTAATTTGTCATGGTTGTGAGTGGCAGCCATCTAGAACTGAGTTCCTGGAAAATCCCTTAAACACATGAAGCTAATGTAATTCTATTTGTGAACCCAGGTTCCTAAGGCAGTCCTCCCTTGAGGTGCTACTCGGAATTCTTGTCTTTTGTATCCGTGTTCTATTAAAAAGTTAGTCTGCTTCCTCTAAAAGTGTTCTATTTTTGCCAAAGTTTGTACCTATCTTGCCTGGCCAAAGGTAGGTCTGCAACCAAGAGCTCCGAATCTGAGCCCCAGGAAAAGTATCATATGATGTGACAAGTGGTCAGTCAGTGGGCAGGAGACCTGGTTCAATATCTGATCCTGGTTCAATGTCTGACTTTCCCCAGATTAAGTTCATGACTGTGGGCAAATCTCAGCACCCTCTGAACCTTGTAAAGAGCAGCAGCTGGACTATTTCAAATGAAATCTTACCGAGACTTCTGCCCAATAATTAACACTAATTAGGTCTGCTTTGGCAGTGTGGCTGGGATCTGGATCCTGTGTGCTTGGCCTCACTCTTTTCACTTCCCCAGACCCCAAGATATCGTCTGAAAATTGCCCAGATCACCTCAAAAATCTCTGCCCTCTCAAAGTGTCTTTGGTCATATCGGCTGTGCTTTGCATTCCAGAACATGAAGGGCAAATGATTTCTCCAACGTTAAGGTTTACCACTGTGCCTATACCATGGCCGTATCACATGATTTCTGTTCTTATTAACTCTATCTCTTGATCCCTGCACAGTATGACTCAACAAATACTTATTATAAAGAATAATGATATGTTATATTTGAATAGCATTTGACAGTTTTTAAAAAACTTTTCCCTTCATCTTACTTAACCTCTTAACAACTCACGAACTCCATGTATAATTACCACCCGTCTTTGGCAGCTGAGAGAAATGGAGTGAAAAGATTTTAGGTGACTTGTACAGAGGCACAGGATAGGATTTTGTCTTTGTTATTGCTGTTGTTACTGTTGGCTTATGTATTCATAACCTGCTCCGTCTTTGAAGGACTTGTAATAATTTAGAGAAAATTATTGTTCAGCCTCTTACCATAGCTTTACAATAGCCTTTTTTTTTAAATCTTACAACAGAAAAGAAGTAGGTAAATAATTAGATATTAGGACTACTGAAAATTAAAATCAAAATAGAAGATCAAGACCAATAGTGAGGAAAGAAAAGATACATTACAGTTCACTTATCCACCACAGGGAAGAATGCCAGGGACACTCTTCCTGCTTTTCTTCCAAGGATTGTTCTAGACTTCTCTACCTGCCTTTCTTACACCAGTGTACTGCTCTAGTGCAGTTGGGAACAGAGAGAAGAAGAACACTCCATTCTAACCTTCTAACAATCTGTGACCAGATTGTTGAGAGCCTCTACTCCTTGGGGTATAGACCTGAAATGGTCTTATTTTTCCCAATAACATCCAGTTCTACTCCCTCGCACCCCCTCCCCTGATTTATTGGTTCTCTTAAGGAAAACTCAGTTTAGTTCCATATACATTTCACCCTTGAACAGCACAGGTTTGAACTATGCAGGTCCACAGAAATGCAGATATTTTTCAATAAATATATCAGAAAATTTGGGGAGATGTGTGACAATTCGAAAAAAAACTTGAAGATGAATTACATAGTTCTACAAGTAGAAAAGAAAAAAGAAAAAGATATATTTGTAAGAATATATTATATAATACATCTGATATACAGAATATTGGTTAACTGACTGTTTATATTATTGGTTAACAGTGAGCTGTTGGTAGGTAAGTTTTGGGGAGTCGAAAGTTATACATGGATTTTCGACCAGGTAGGGGAATCAACACCCCTAATCCCCATGTTGTTCAAGCATATGTTTCATCTATGTTTCTGTTCAACTGTATGTTTCATCTATCTTGAATGTTAGAATAGTCATTTAGTAGTTGTTCAGGATTCAGTCCTCTTCTTGAAACCTAAATTTCACACTTAATTCATGCCCTGCCCTCCTGTTCTGCCAAGGGCAGGGTGGACATCCTGGACATCTCCCAGACCCAGGCAGAAGAGGGTGCTCTCTCACACCCCCCTCCCCTACTGAGCCTGCTACTCTGTACCAGTTCCCTTCCTCGACTGTCTTCAGTAAGGCTGCTCTCCCTATCTTGGTTGCCATGGCTTCTCTTTCTCTCCCTGACCAGCCAAAATTTCCTCCATTGAAATGGGTTCAATTTCTGAATCAACCCCAAAGCTCATTACTCATTCTTTGAAGGGCCCATGAAGACCTCCTACTGCACAGCCCCTCAAGAGGGTTTGCAACTTCAGAGTGACTGTCTCATGTCCCTCAGAATTCTGCAATGGCCCATTCTGTATATTTTGGCTGCTGGGGTTCCCTTGCCCAGAAGGCAGCCCACTGGGGGCATGGTGGCAGTGAGGGGGTGGATGGAATTCACACCAATCCGCAAGCCTGACCCCTAGTAGCATTAGCCCTTCAGGCTGGACCCACAGGAAATGCTGCGTTGCTATGCAGGCTGCCCTACCAGTACCTTTCTCAACGTCCCACCATCAATCTCCCGACTCCTCTTGCTCTAGAATCATTAGGGGCTCTACTGTTTATTAACTTGGCAGTTTTCAAGCAAGAAACAATCACCAGTCTCCAGTTCAGGAGAAGAGAAAGACAGTTCAGACACTGGAAATATTTATGGAGAGGTGAGGAGTGTCCCTCTTTCCAAGTGGCACCCCCCCCTCAAGAGCCAACCTCCCTCGTCAGGGCTCCTCTTACAGCAAAGACAGAGGGGGTTGTGATGATGGAGACTTCCTCTCAGATAAACCCTCTCTGGAAGCACTTGGGAGATGCCTGGTCCAGAGAGTCTGGAGGTGCTATCAGGCACTTAGTATAATGTCCAAAAATTAGGAGAAGTCTAATGAGAAAGGTGTTCATTCTGTTATAAGTGCCTGGGAGTAAATATTTAAATTAACTAGAAACATAAGGGTAAGAAATTAAATTCAAATCCGAAAACTTTTAGCAGTAGTAGAACTGACATTTTCTTTTGCCTTGGGCTCCCACATGGCTCAATGTGGCACTGGTTAAGGGATACATTTTATTATATTAGGAAATAATGAAATGAATAGAGATGGGGAGTGCTCTAGACCCAAATGTCAACTCACCCCCTCTCTGGAACAAGTGGGAGAAGAATCGAAAGCATAGGCTGAAGTGAAAGAGAAAACAATTTTAAGAAAATGCCTGAAGAAAGCGGGGTTATCCAAAGTCAGAGGCTGGGGGAGGCTGGTGAAAGTTCGTGGGCAGTTGATGAATATCTAGGATTTTCTCATCTCCCCCATCTTGTCCATAATTCCTCCATCTCTGCCGTTTGTTTCTGCCTGGTCCAGAACTCATCTGATACAAGATCAAAGCAATCTCGTCTCCTGCCCTGGACATGTATATTTCTGGACTGATTCTGTTATTTGTGTCTGAGCAGATTACATACACAATAAATCTTCAACTCTGATATGTTCTTATTAAAAAATAAGTAAAAGGGAAGAGGTGAGTTTACCAGAACATAGGAGTTTGGAAGATGGGTTCTCATGCAGGGGGCTCTCAAACCCCATGAGTGTGCAGAGCTGAGCAGCTGGGGCCTGGACCCTGGGCCCGGCCCTGTCCTCTATTGCTAGAGTGATGCTAGCAAGAACTGGAAGTAAAAAGGAAGCCACTTATCCCCTTTTCCTGCTTCCTAGTCTCTCTCTTTCACCTCCCTTGGCAGAAGCCAGGTAACAAGTGCATCTGGGGAAGACAGTTTGTAGACCTGGCTAAAGCATCATTGAGCACAGCAAAGTACAGAAGAATTAGCTTGGAGCTGAAGGGCAATCGTTTAAGAAGTGGAACATGAGAACGAAAGGAGGGCACAGTGGTTAGGAATGGAGGGAAAACTCAGGGGAAAAAGTCAAAAGATCAGGCCAGATTCTTGCCCCTGTCTGGCTAAAGCCTGTGGTTCTAGGGAAGAGGGAAGAGCATACACAGGTTTGTAAGATTAGGAAGGTAGACTGAGTTCACATTTTACAGAGCGCCCCCATGCCATACAAGAGTTTTCTTCATTGGAGAGTCGTAGATAATTTTTACTAACAAATAGCATGCTCAGGCCCTGTTTAATGGAATAAACATGTGTACTTCCTGGCTGTCACCCCAGATGTGCCACCCAAGCTGTCCTGACGAATGGTTTCTCCAGCTCCATTCACTTTGGCGCTCAAAACTTTGTGGTAGACCATGATGGTTGGGTGGGGAGTGGGGAATGATGGCCTGTGCTGTCCACATATTCCTCACATGACAGGCCCTGGGGCAGAAGGGCAGGTGAGGAATAGTCAGACCATCACAGAGAAGCTCCAGGCTTAGTCCTCAAGAAGGAAGTGGTAGAAGGACAGAAAACTGGGCAGCTTGCTGAGGGATTTTGGTATTTATCATTGAAAGGGTTAAAGTAGATCGGTCAGGGAAAATCACAACTCTAAACTTTGTATTAATACTGTTATCTTTATGAGAGAGGCGACTCAAAAGCAAACAAAACAAAAACGAAAGGCTTTTTTTTTTTTTTTTTTTTTTTTGGTCAGAGAAAGAGAGAGCACAAGCAGTCAGAGAGGCAGGCAGAGGCAGAGGGAGAAGCAGACTCCCCGCTGAGCAAGGAGCCCAATGTGGGACTCAATCCCAGGGTCCTGGGATCAGGACCAGAGCTGAAGACAAAGGCTTAACCAACTGAGCCATCCAGGTGTCCTAAAAATGAAAGGCTTTTTAAGGACATGAATCCCAAGTATCCTCAAATCCCTAGAACTATTCTTATAGGAAAATAATAAATGACTCTGAGCAATATCAACTCATTTATTCCTTGTATCCATGTCCAGTCATTTAGAACATATGTATATAAATATGTATGTAAGTATGAACTCATGCACTGACCTTGCGGAAATAACATGCTTTCATTTTAAAGGGAGTATTTCTGTATTTGTAAATATTTTTCTTCCCTCTCTGCTTGTATAAGTGTTAAGTGTCACTGTTTCTTTTCCGGTCATATATAAACACATGCAAAAAGACTGCAAACTGCAAATCCTTCAGCTAGGGTCATGGACTTACTGGGAACTCTGTGTTTTCACTCAGTGGAATTGCCTCTACCCTCAAATGAGAAAAATTTCCACTAGGAGAACAGGTGCAGAAGGAAAAATAAAATCTTAAAGTTCAGTTTTCTGGATGGGAGGTTTCTTTTATCCCAGTTAACTAGGGTCAAAGTCATTTTTGTCAGTGGACTTAAAATAATTAATCGGAGAAACTGTATCCTCTAATTAACTTGAGGAACATCAGTGCAATGGGCCAGCCACTCAAGGCAATCAGATGGCGAGATGTTGCCTCTTTGCTAGTTATGGGAGAGAGAACTGTGGAGTCAGAAAGGGAAGAATCATCTGTCCCGCTGGAGGGTGTGCACCATTTATCATGCTGACTGGGCTGTCATATCAGTGGGAGGACCCTAGAGAGCCCTGACCGTGAGATTGAAGGTTGGTGCCAATTTACAGCAACACAAATGCATTGAACAGGAAAGAGATAGCTCCTAATCTCTTCAATTTTCTTACATTACCCTGAAGGCCAGAGAATTAAATGAAATAGTAGCTGATGACAACTTTAGAGGGTCCTGAATGCATGACAGGAAAAGTATTAAAATAGCTCAATAGTTTTATTGTATATGTGTGTTACTCTTGCCCCTGAAAGAGGAACAAGGGTAGGAAATGCTGCCTTTTGGTTATACCTATTCCTCAGTGAGAAAATGATACACTAATTCTGTTTGCCTGTCAGATTCTTATGCAGGCACAACAGAAAAAAAGGAAGAACAAGAATCAGAGGGAAGACTGAACCTAAAGATACCTTGCCACACACATTATCTGGATAATGGGACTCACAACTTGTTGGTGTGTCTTTAATGCCGTCTAGTGAATCCAATAGCCTACGCCTGCCAGCAGTGTATGCAGGAGAATATATCTTAAAAAATTAAAATTAACCCCTGGTCACATTGGGCAAAGTAGTCTCTGTTTTATAGAGACATGTGGTTAGTTTGGATAAGATTAAAACAACCAAGCCATTTCAAGACCATATTTCATAGAAAGTGAGCAAGTCCACAGCCAAACAGGCCCTTCTAGGCAGGCCGGTATCCCATTTGCCAGTTTACGAAATTGTTGTTGAAAGCCTACTAAGTTCCAGGAACTGAATCGGGTCCTAGAAATGCCAAATTTCTTATTCTTGTTTTTGTTCTTAAGGAAAATTTATTAAGGAGCACTGAAATGAGAGACAAGAGCTTCAGCTTGGGCATCAAATAACCTGTTTTAAATCATGGTAGAGACACATGAGCAGTGTAAATTTGGGCAAGTCATCCCTACTAAGTTTGTATCCATTTCTGAAAAACTGGGGGTGATAATAGTGTCAGTCCCACAGAGTAAGTGTGAGGAGGCATATAGTAAGCATTCAACAAATATTCACTTCTATGGGCTATAATCTGATGTGTAAAGAATTACGGGAACAGATGAGGAAGCATTTAATTCCATAGGAGAAGGAAAGCTGAAATAAGAGGTTTAATATCTGAGCTGTGTTTTAAAATATGAATAAAATTTGCCTGCTAAAAGTGATGATCTTAAAAGTGTGAATACATCAGTTCAACTCAACTAACTCAGACAGGTAGTTCTTTTCTCTTGGTTAGAGCATAGAGATCAGAGGTCAAAATCAGAGTAAAAATTAGAGCTTCTGTGTGTAATGTAGAAATGTCACATCACACAAAGGGAAAATTATTATTCTATGACCTCAGGTCATACCCTCAACTCCTACTTAATGAACATTGATAATCCGTGGGCTGTTTGAGTGTTAATAGGGTAGGTTAAGCCCATGGAGAGTTTAGGATTATCAAAAATAGCCAAGATCACAAGTATTATCTTCTACAATACTTGGAAGATACCAAATTAATAAACCAGGAGACACTATATTCTGTTTTTCTTTAAAACTAAGATCAGAGGAAATTCTCAAGTTGAAACACAGACTACTCAATTATCCAATAAATATTTCGTGGATAACTATTATGCAGAAAATATGTCGAGCCCTGAGAATACAAAATAAAAACATAATCTAAGATCTAGAATTTGCATTTTAGAAGGAAATGCTTATAGATTTGAATTAGTGTGAGTTGATGATTTATAAATTTATGGTACAACTAAGCTCCATTGCATTTTATAAATGCCCAAGAAAAAAGAATAGGTTAACTTTCTAACAATGCATACAAACAATGAAAGACATTGATCAAGGAAATAACTGATATATTTAATAATACAAGAATAACAAATTTCATTGAGCTATAAAAAAGATCATAAATAAAATTATAATACAATACAAATACAAATAGATTTTAAAGGGCTAATATCGATAATCAACTTTTCATTTTGATGATACACACTTCCATATTGAAAAGATTCTCCTAGAGTCAAGAGACAGAAAACACCAAAAGCTTGAAAAATACTGTATGGGAAAGGTCAACCTCACTAGTAATCAAATAAATGCAAATTAAAATGAAGTAATATTTTTGTCTATCAAATTAGCAAAAGAAAATAAAGGATAATTTCATATACTGATGAGGATGTGGTGAGACATGTGTTTTCATGCACTGCCGGTTGTCAGTAAATTATAATGACCTTTCTAAAAAGTAATTTTGCAATACATATTAAGAATCTTAAATGGACACTACTCCTTGGTACTACAATTTTACTATTAAGATGTATCATAAGAAATTGTTGAGAAATTTGGGCAGTGACTTATGTAAAAAAAAAAAAAACTTTTTTATACTAGTAAAAAAAATAAATTATGACAATAACATAGGTATTCCCAACAGAAAGATAATTCAATAAATTCTGTTATATTCTCAGGCTGAGATACAATACACCCTTTGCAAATGATGTTTTTTAAAGGGAAATATTAGGGGTGCCTAGGTGGCTCAGTTGGTTAAGTATTTGACTTCAGCTCAGGCCCTGATCCCAGGGTCCTGTGATCAAGCCCCAGGTTGGGCTCAGTGGGGAGTCTGCTTCTCCCTCTCTCTCTGCCCCTCTGCCTTCCCCCAGTTTGTGCGTGCTCTCTCCTTCTCTCTCTCTGAAATAAGTAAATAAAATATTTACAAAATAAAAAGGTACATTTAAAAGGGATCCTGATATAATACTGTTGAGGAAAAAGACAAGTAAATGGAGATTTTTAGTCAGCGAACTAAGTCAAGAAAAAGAGTGTTTCTACTGTTCAGAGTTACACTGAAAATCAGAAATAATCCAAGAAATTATTTTTACTAATTAATAAGAGCATTTAGCAAGATTCTTGGGTATGAAATCAATATACAAATACCAAAAGCATTTTCATTTTCAGATAATATGTAGAAAAGGTAATTTCAAAAGAAATACCAATTGCAATAATAATAAATAATATACAGAGGAATAAATTTTATAAAATATGTGTAAGAACTTTGAGGAGAAAATTAAATTATAAAATGTATAATGAATACATCAAAGAGTACCTAAAAAGTAATGATAGGCCTGGTTTATAAAATTCACTATTATAGAGGTGTCAGCATTCTCCAAACTGATTTATGCATTCAGTTGAAATTTGCATTGAAATCCCAATGGGAAATTAACAAACCCATTCAAAGTTTATATGGATAAGAATAACAGGTCATCTTGAAATAGAAAAAGACCTGGCATGGAAGATCAGTGGGAAAGGAAAGACTCTTGATAGATAGTCATAGGGTAGTTGGGTATCTAATGATATAATATGGAAGTGAACTTATACCTCATTCCATATATAGGAATTAATGCCAAATGGATAAGAATAAAATGTGAATAGCAAAATTTTAACCTTTTAGGAAAAAAACAGTAGAAAATCTTTATGTCATCAAGTCAGGAAAAGATTCCTTGAATAAGACATATGAAAACAAAAGCTATAGTAGAAAAAAAAAACTTTTTTTATTTATTCACTACATTGAATTGAAAAACCGCTGTTCATCGGAAGATGCCATTTTTTAAAAATTTTATTTATTTGACAGACAGAGATCACAAGTAGACAGAGAGGCAGGCAGAGAGAGAGGAGGAAGCAGGCTCCCCACTGAGCATTGAGCCCCATGCAGGGCTCGATCCCAGGATCCCGGGATCATGACCCAAGCCAAAGGCAGGGGCTTTAACCCACTGAGCCACCCAGGCGCCCCAGAAGATGCCATTTTTAAAAGAAAATCCACACCTGGGAAAAGATGTTTGCAACACAAACAGCTTGCAAAGAATTAATTTCTAGAATCTATAAAGAGCTCCCAAAATGTAATAAGAAGAAACAAACAAAAAAGGCTAAAGGGATAGGAATAGGAAATTCATAGAGTAGGTAACAGGAAATGGCCACCAGTCCATGAAAAGATGTATACCCTCAGAAGTAGTCATGGAAATGCAAGTTGATGAGATATCGACTTACAGGTACTGTTTGGAAAAGATTTAAAGACTGAGAATATAAATTTTGGTGAGGATATAGAGCAATAGGAACTTCATAATGGGGGTATAAATTGGTATAGTTAAAAATGTGATTTAAGTCAATAATATAATTGACATTTTAAAAAGAATAGGGACTACTGAAAGGGAGCAAAGGTAAAGATAATGCCCAAAACAGGGAAGTGTGAATGCCAGAAGGGCAGTAACTAGCAGGTAAATTATTTCTGTTCAACCCATAATCCACATCTTAGACAGAAATAAACACTTTGTTAATTCATTTCCCTATAATTTTTAAAATGGAATTTTTAAAGGATTTTTTTCTCCCATGATTTTATATCTCCAGCTTTGTAATAATCATGGTAGTGGACACCAGTTGCTTCATCTGTCCCCAAATTCCTTTGGGGAATGCACCTCCTCCTTTGGGATACATTAATTCCCCTGCTCAGGCATTCTGGGCTGATATTGTAAAACCTTAACTTCACTAACCACAGAGATTGGTCGGAGACTAAGAACCTCGTATCAGAGATAATGAGTCACAGGCCTTCTACAGAAGGCTAGAAGACATAAGTCTCATAGTTATTAGTGGCTGTGTTTCCACTGATGTGGAAAAATCTGGACTGAGAGAATAAAGTTTGAACATGTGAAGAAGCAGAGATGAAAAGAGGAGGTAAGATACTTTTTTTGCTTTTAAAGATATTATTTATCTGACAGAGACACAGTGAGAGAGGGAATACAAGCAGGGGGAGTGGGAAGGGGTGAAGCAGGCTCCCCACTGAGCAGGGAGGCTGATTCGGGACTTGATCCCAGAGCCCTGGGATCATGACCTGAGCGGAAGGCAGAGGCTTAACCACTGAGCCTCCCAGGCACCCCAGGAGGTAAGATACTTTTGAGAGACTATGACTCCCTATAGTGAGGACTAGATACATTCTTGCCCTTCTTGCCGTTTCATTATGTGAGTCAGTATATTTCTATTTTGGTCTAAACTAGTCTCAATTAAGTCTCTTTCATGAAAGCCAAAAATTTCTAACAAGAGCTAATATGAATTTAAAATCAATTTTCCCAAATTTATCATATGGGTGATTTTGTTTAAAATTATATAATGTGAATGAATAAAAGCACTTCTTGCAATAAGACAAAATCAAAATTGATAAATACAGTCACATTTATATTTTTAAAATGTAGTATTTATTTAGGTTATTTTCACAAACATTTATGATAAAATGAAATAAATTATGGTGAGCATTTTTTAGAGACATTTGATGCCACATAAAAACCAACTGTTTGCAATAATTGCTTCTAGTATGTGCTTTTCCAATTGTCTACATTCTTCTAGTTTGATGATACAAATAGTTATCCATCCTTTTAAAATATTGGTTTATATCACATACTCTTTCAATATTATAAATATTGTCACTAACTTAAAGTTGAGGTTAGTTTGGATTTCTGGAGCAATGAGATTACCAAAAAAAAAGAGGAGGGGCACCTGGGTGGCTCAGTGGGTTAAGCCTCTGCCTTTGGCTCAGGTCATGATCTCAGGGTCCTAAGGTCGAGCCCCACATGGGCTCTCTGCTCAGTGGGGAGCCTGCTTCCCAACCCCCCCCCACCTCTCTGCCTACTTATGATCTCTGCCTCTCAAAAAATAAATAATTTTTTTTAATTTTTAAAAATTAAAAAAAAGAAAATTAAAATGCAAGTGACATACTAGAAAAATATATTTGTATTATATGCTTTTAACAAAAAAAATATCTGAAAACATATGTTTTAAAACCTACAAATCAATAATCAGTAGAAAAATCAACATGAATTTGAACAAGTGCAGGAGCATTCAGTTCATAGAAGGCAAAACACAAAAAGCTTTTAAATACATGAAAATATATTTAATCTCATTAAGAGTCATATCTATTGGTTTTGTTACTTCAAAATCAATTTCATATGTACCTGTTTAAATCTTGCATGTTCTCTAACCTGTGAGAGGTTATTCCCTTGTAATTTTTCACAAAAATGGAAAAAACTGTTTAAAGATGCTTCTTACAACACTGTTAATTGATGCTGAAAAAGAGGATAGAAGGTAACTGTCAATTAAGTATTTAATTATGCTACATATATTCTATAGACTACTGTTCAAAAATTGGAAAGAATAATTTGTTCACCCTGTACTAGCATGGAATATTCTCCAAGACATACAGTTATGTGAAAAATACATCTAACAGAACAATTATTACAATATTATTCAACTACTTTAATTCATGATAGTTTATTTGGGTATAGAATTCTAAGTTGAGTGTTTTTTCATTTCAATACTTTTAGAAATATAAATTCATTGACTTCTGATATATAGTTAATGTGATACCTACATAGTTAATGTACATATCTATCTGTCCATTGTAGGCCTTCTATCAAAATTGCATTAATTCTAAATGTCTACATTTCTAGGTATCTACATAGATTTATTGTTATTTATCTAGTTCAGCACTTAGTATAAACTTCCAATCTGAAAACTCACCTTTCTTCAATAATTGAAAATTCTCAACCATTTCTTTTGGAATATTATTGTACTTCCACTCCTTATTATCTATTTCTAGAACTCCCATTACAAATACATTGGAGCCTCTTGTCCCATCCTCTATTTCATTTGCATTCTCTGTTATATTTTTTATTCTTTTCATGCCTCTACAATTTGTTCTTAATGTTGTCTTCATTTTTATATAGCAGTCCCTTAACTCTTTCTTTGATTTCAAGTCTGTTATTATTCTCACCTATTGATTTTTGTAATTTAAATGACTGTATTTCTTATATTTTTAATTTCTATTTTCTAATTCTGGATTAATAATATTTTATTTTGTTCTGTTTTATGGGTTATTATCATTTTATCCTTTTGAGAGTCCTAAACTTATGGATTTTAAAGTCTCTATCAGATTGCTCTATAGATTTTTTATTGCATATATTCTTCCCATTGTTGCATTTATTAGTGTTTTTTGCTGGACTACTTTTCTTCATGCATTTGGAATTTTATGAGTAATTTCTAATGACTGTTATCTCTTATCCCTCCTTGTCTGGTAGTTTTAAAGATGCCTCCGCCTCCCCCACCCCCCCGAGCCCCTAGGGTATAATTTGTGTCTTAAATTGGCTTTCTAGGAGTTCTCTTCTGTATTGGGAATACAGAAAATCCAGTCATTGAACCAGTAGGCAGTTTAGCATAGTTCCTCATTATGTCGTCACTTGGCTCCCTCTGACCACATTTGTCTTTTAACTGAATAAAAGCTACATCCCTGGGAAGCAGTCACAGCTTTTATCATTCTTCTTTACCAGTTTTGTGCTTGAGGACCCACTTGAGTCCAGCCAGATGCGAGGGATACTTTTTTAACCAGATCTGTGAAAAAAATTTGTCCATTAAGAATAAAAAATATTGGGGCACCTGAGTGGCTCAAAGGGTTAAAGCCTCTGCCTTCGGCTCAGGTCAGGATCCTGGCATCAAGCCCCACATTGGGCTCTCTGCTCAGCAAGGAGCCTGCTTCCTCCTCTCTCTCTGCCTGCCTCTCTGCCTACTTGTGATCTCTGTCTATCAAGTAAATAAAATCTTTAAAGAAAAAATAAAAGAATAAAAAATATTACATTGCCCTCTGAGAGGATGAATAGACAGGATGTAGGGGAAACATTTATGGCACTTTGACTGATGAGAGGTACTAAAAAGTTGCATTTGGATTAGAAAGCGCAACTCTAATCTAACTAAATGGAAAAAAGTGATTAATATTAATAAACACAATTAATATGTGAAAGGTGCCAGAATTCTTCCAGAAAAAGCAATTGACGTATGCATCACGTCTAACCTGAGTTTACAAAGAAATAAGACACTGATTAAAGGGATTGAACAAGGTACATGTTTTGAAGTAAATTTTTTCTTGTTTTGTAAATTTGCTCTGTTTGATGTCATATAAATTGAGACTTCTTATTTGTAGAACATACTTAAAGTGTTATGTTTGGGTATGAACAGGGAATAGCTAAAATCTGAAAGCATCTTTGTAGATTGAATTTACATAGTACCGATTCTATTACACTACTAACTCAAAATAGCAGTACCTTGGCAAATTTAATGAAAAATACTTCAATGGCCTGGTAAATCTTGCTTAAATTTTGATAATCCTAATTAAGAATTACTTTTATCCTAAAACAATAATAAGAATAGTTGATCAGCTCATTTTGGCAAATGTTACTCACAAATGTTGCCTACAGCAAGTATAACTTCCTTAACATCCAAAAAACAAATTCAATTCCCAACAAAGATGTGTTACCAATTTTATCCAAATCCAATCTTTTTCCTTAAAAAGAAATCTTCCTTTCTCTAGCTTCGTGATATTGTGTTTGAAGGACATTTTGTGAAGAGCACATCATATTATCCTTTGAGGATATTAGTCTACCAGGTATTCAACTTGGATTAAACAGCCCTGAACCCTCATCTTAATTTCTTCCCTTACATTCAGATGTGTCCCACACCATTTAAGAGACAGCCTTCAATGCTGCTGCTGCTGCTGCTGCTTCTGCTACTGGTGGTTTTAGTTCAGCTGTTTCAGTTTGATGGCAGCACACTAAATTAACTCTGAATGGAGACAGTAAAATTAATTCTCACTCTACCCCTCAGCCATCTCCAACTAAGGCAAGCACTGGCATTTGAAATAATTTTTTTTTTCTGTCCCACAAAAATCCTAGCGCCCAGCCATGAAGAGTTATAAAACTGAACCTGAAGAATGCATTCCCTGTAGAGACAAAAATATGTCCATTTCTCCTGTACAGTTCTATTTTACTGCAATTTGCTACACCACTTCTTGCAGCCGTTAATGGGGTTTAAAAACTTTTCCCCAGTATTCCCTGAGAGAACTGAATAGGAATACATTTACTGGGATAGGATGATTGAGAGTTTAAAGACAGGGATACTGGTTTCAATTTTCAACCTTCCCACTAACTTGGGCTGCCACTTCTGGGGGTGACTTAACCTTTCAGGAGAAGCTCACCTTCCAGTCTGCCAGCTTTACATTCCTGCTCTGCCAGTGGGCTACTCAGCTTTCTTTTATGAAAAGTGAAGTCTAATTTGCATAAACCTTTAATACCAAAGTTGGGATGGAGGAAGTTAAAGGGAGTGAGGCTGAGTAAGAACAATGAGTGTGTCCGTCCATGAAAGGAAATATAGGAAGACAGGGCCAGCAGCAGATTCTTGTTTAGGGTTCAACTATATGTTGCTCTTCTATTTCATTCATGGACCCATAGTCTAAAAGGCTGCCTGAATTTGGGGGGATCAGTGGAACAGTACCATTTTTTCCATTTCTTATCCTCACAAATATTTTCATCACTGCTTTATTTCTACTTTTCCTATATCTCGTCATGGCATTTTGTCTGTCTTCATCCTAAACAAATGACCCTTTATGTGAAAAGTTTAAATTATGAAATTTATAAGCCTAATCAAAATATTCAAAAGGAGTTTACATTCTAAATGGAAGACATATTCTCTTAACTTTTGTCTTTAAAAAAAACCCAGCTGCCATCTATAGCAACAGAAGAATCAGTGACTTCCGTCATCTTGACCCACTGCTGGCTGGTTCAGCAGGAAGATTCAGGTGCAATCATTTTCATTCCAGCAGAGTCCTATAAACAGGTTTTGAGACATAGCCTAAGATCACCTATTTACACTTGTCGTATCGTAGTAAATGTCATGCACATTTTCAAAAATGACAGTATCATTCAGGTGACATCCTCTTACCAGAGAGGTAACTTATCAAAGTTGGTTTCTGAAACTATCAATTTATCTTTAGCTTCAACCCAATAGCTTCAGTAACAATGCCCTTTTAGGTAGGAAATACCATGACATTTGATCTAGTCATGAAGAGATTGTATGTGAATTCACTTCAAAAGAAAGAAATGATTAAATACTTCCTCTAAGAGAAAGAGTAGAATTGAATTACTGCTTCCAAAAATGAAATTATGATCGATGAACTAATTAGCCTCCAAGATTTCCTTACAGAGAGATGAGGGAAGAGAGAAATAATTCACATATACTACCCAAAAGAATAACTAAGTACTCATGGTAAACGAGCTAAGGGATGTGGGTAATGCGAAAGTGAATAATTTGACAATATAAACTGTCATTGGAGGGTCTGTCATTAAATTGTCATTAGAACGGCCTCTTGTTATTGAGCGACACTTTTATGAAGAAAATAAATATTGCCAGTCACAAGAAGACATAGAATTATACTTTGTAAATCTCAAGACACAATCTCAAGAGAAGTTTATTATAGTATTATTTTAGATGGAGAAGGCCACAAAGAGCACACTCTCTGCTAGAGCAGCTATTAGACAAACAAACTGATAAAAAGACATAAACAGGGGCACCCAGGTGGCTCAGTGAATTAAGCCTCTGCCTTCAGCTGAGGTCATGATCACACGGTCCTGGGATGGAGCGCCACATGGAGCTCTCTGCTCTGCGGGGAGCCTGCTTCCCTCTCTCTCTCTGCCTGCCTCTCTGCCTACTTGTGATCTCTCTCTCTCTGTGTCAAATAAATAAGTAAAATTTAAAAAAAAAAAAAAAGCCACAAAGAGTTCCAAACAATACTATTTATTCTAGACTACTAAGAGATCTTTAAAACTCAACTGTTTGTACAAAATTTCTTCATTTTAACAATTACAAAATCAGTATCTTTAGGATTTCAGGATCCTGTTTAAATAATTATTTTAATTAAAACTATGTAGTTATATTATTGATTATAATAATAGAATTCTCTCTATGGTTGACCAACTTTCAGAAGACAATGTGGACTAAAACTAGATCATTACCAGTTATGCTGGGAGAAGGTGGGAAATTAAAGCCAGTCTATCACTCTAAATATCAGTTTTGTCAATAACTTTAACATTTTCTACCAAGCATGATGCCATTGAAGAAGAATTAAGACATATTTTCTGTTTTCATTTCCATACATCGCATTTATCTTCACTCAAAATTAAGCATCAGAAGGAAGAAAAGCAGCATTTTTTGAAATGACAACTAACTCAAGTTTTGGTGGTTTTGCTGTGACAATAGAAACAGATTTAAGTTCTAAATTGTCAAAGGGCAAAATAATCTCACAGTGAAATTGGAAAGCATTCTAAACCAGTAAATTACCACCTAATGCCGAGACCAGACAATCTACGTATCAGTAAGTGGCACCACCTTCTGCAAAAGTTTCAAGCCCCAAACCCAGGAATCATTCCAGAGGCTTCTATTGCCCTCAGTCTTCAAATCTTCATCTCTAATCTACCAGCAAGTCCAAATGGCTTCACTTCAAGATTATATTCCTTGTTGGTCCATTAATATTCCTTCCTTCCATTTCCATGGCTATCACTCTGATTTAGGCCACATCATTTCTCACCCATTTCATGGCAATATCTGGCCTTCCTGAGTCCCCCTCCCCCACAATCCATTCTCTCAATAGAGTGGTTGACTCTTATAATTGATATCCCCAGAATTTATATATCTAATTCAAACTCAGCTTGGCCCACAAAAATCCACAAAATCTGCCCCCTTTCCTACCTTTTCAGTTGCATCTCACACTTCTCTCCCCTTCTCTTCTGCCCCTTGGTCTTCGGCAGTACTAGTCTACTTCCCAGTCCTGAGGGACTTTGCCTTTAATGTTTTCTCTTTCTGGAAGGCTCACAAGCTAGCACCTTCCCATCAGTAGTGAGCTCAAGCCTCTTCTCCAGAGAAACTGCCTTTAACTACTATCCCGAATAGCCTTTGAGATGACTCTCCAGCACACTCTCCATTAGTAATTGCTTCCTTGCCTTTCACGGTTCACTAAAATGTGAGTTCCATTAACAATTGTAACTTACCTCATTCATTCATTTATTCATTCCACAAATATTTTGATCTCCTACTGTTTGTCAAGCATTCTTCTAAGCTAGTATGGAGCTAGATCTAGGAGGAGAAAGAAAATAAATGCCATAAAATTTCAGTAACAAGAGCTGTGAATAAAAAAGCAGTATGAGAAGCTAGACAAAGATGGAAGGTGTGGAGGGAGTGTAGACAGGGAAGACATCTTTGAAGAGGTAACTTTTGAGCAGAGACTGGATGACATAAGGGAGAAAGCCATGGGAAAAAATCTAAAAAAGGTCACAGTGCCTTTTAAAGATGTGTGCTCAAGGAAGAGAAAAAAAGCAAGTGTAACTGTCTTGGGTATCCTGTTCTCTGCCAAATGTCTAGGACTTAGCACCAGGTCTACTATGCTCAGTTAAATTTGTTCTATTCAATAAATATTTGTTGAATGAATGAATGAGAAAACATTCCATAAAGATTTATTGAAGGAATGAGAAATGGGTGTAAAAATCTGCTGAAAAGATGAAACCACTAGTTTGAGCTGACCAGTGTAGAATCAAATAAGAATTTCTACCTGTCTTAACAGGCCATTAGTCAAACAGATATAAAATTTCTCAGATTTATTCTGAGCATTGCCAGTAACCAGCAAAATGACCTTTTGAGGGTTGATTATTATTGTTGTCTTTTGACATAATTAGCCTTATATCTGGTATGGGCCGAGTAGAAAGATAACATAAAAAGGGTGTAATATTTGGTCAGACTTTTAGAAAATATCTGTATCAGACGATTTAAGTGGCTATTACTCAAAAAAACAAAAACAAAAGCGTATTTCACATTGAACAGTGCTTTCTTTTGTGTCTTGAAAGGTTGTCAGACTTTGGATCTCATATCGCCAACCAGTTTTCAAAGTAACCACAGTTCCAAATCAGGGGGTCAGTCTGCGCAGATAACAGAGATGGCCCTAAAAACATACGTACATGGTTGCTTTTTTGGGTTTGGTGTCCATTTTTCCCTCTTGCTTCTTAAGTTTTCTTAAAGTCCATTCTTTTTCCTGAGGTAATTTTTACCTATATCAATACTAGGTGCCAATTTCTGCTAAAATTGTAACTGGTATAGAAGATGCAAAGTTAATCCTCATGGACGGACAGCTTCATTAGCGGTTAGCCAGTGTCTCCTGTTCATGTTTTCCCAATTCTTGGACAGAGTAACTAAGTCCTCCATCCCATTCATTTTTGTATCTTTCTCTTCGTTACCACTACAAGTCTTAAAAATAAGATTCTTATTGATACATTATCTGAATTCAATAGCATGAGGTATTTTCAATGTTCAGTGCCCTCCACTTATCTTTTTTAAGCAACAGGCAATACTAGCTTCCTCCCATGTCTCACTTCCTATCCTCTGCCAAAGATGACTTATATGGAGAGTAAACACTCAGTCCAACTGGTTGGTGAGTCTCCATGCTAAAGGAGCCTCCTTTTTCCAGAACTGTGCTAGACTCTCTTATTGATAGTCAGATTTTTCCCCCTAAAATCTTTAATTTATACTTATAGCTATAGCCTTTCAGGCATTACTTGTGCTTTCTTCACTTTTATCTGGAATTTAAAATAAATAAATTTATACTTATAGCTATAGCCTTTTAGGCATTACTTGTGCCTTCTTCACTTTTATCTGGAATTAAAAATAAATAAGAAAAATATCCTACATTTCCAGTATTTCTATAGGTCTGATTTCTTAGAACCTTGTCTTTCTCCTTACCTGGTACCGGCCAAAATCATTTCATACTAAGAATGTTATTGGAATAGTAATTTATGTACATCACCCTTGATCCCCAGTCACCTGGGAGGTAAATAGCCTTTCAGCCTGCAAGTGACAATAGGAAACTAAAGTGAAGACTTCTTAAATGACTTGCCCAAGGTCACCCACTACTAAGGGGGTAGATCTAGAACTTGAAGATGGATGCTTCTGATGTGAGTTTCTACTCTACTTGAGCTGAGCCCAAATACCATAGGCCAGTACATCTCTCTCAACCAATTGTCTCTCATTATTATTTACATGTAACTATGACTTCTTTCTTATTTTCATTCTAACAAATGAAATATTATGCACACAGATATACTACTTTAATATATTATGTTACTTTTTTTTCCAGAAATACATTGGTAGGGGTGCCTGGGTGGCTCAATGGGTTAAAGCCTCTCCCTTCAGCTCAGGTCATGATCTCATGGTCTTGGGATCGAGCTCCGCATCAGGCTCTCTGCTCAGCGGGGAGCCTGCTTCCTCCTTTCTCTCTGCCTGCTTCTCTGCCTACTTGTGATCTCTGTCTGTCAAATGAATAAATAAAATCTCTAAAAAAAATACATTGGTAATAGATGTACATGTTCTTTTGGAATCTGATCTTTAAATTAATGATAGATTGTAATGATTCCCCACAGTCTCATACCCATGTAATTTTTAATGGCTTCTGTGAATTCTTTCTTCTGTGATTCTCCCATAATATATATAGCCAGTTTCCAAGTTGTGGACAGTCTGTCTCTAATTCTTTAGTCTTATAAACTGTATTGAAATAGTCTCTTGATTCTATATTTGTACCCTTCCATAAACATTTTTGTTGGGATATGTAACTTGAAAATGAATGTTTTGTTCACAGCATAATTAAAATTAGCCAGATAACCCTTCAGAAAATTTTCCCAATCTAGTTTTCCAGCAGAACTATAGGTGTATATACATTTCAGTGTTCTCCAACTTAAGGCATTATAATTTTTTAAAAATTCTTGTCCAGTTTGATAGTCACAACATGGTTGCTTATTTTCATTTATGATTTCTTTATTTAGAGTGAGATTGGATTTTTTCACATTTATTCATATTTTTATAGGTTGCCTGTCATATTTCATAAATCTTTTCCTTCTTAATTATTGAGAAAAAATTATGTATGACTTGCAAACATTTTTCTAGTTTATCTTTCACCTATAAATTATGTTTATAGCAATTTTGACATATAAGAACTTTTGTTTGTGTGTGTGTGTGTGTGTGTGTGTGTGTGTATATATATATATGTTTGCAAAACCTAGAAATATTTTCCTTTATGCCATCTGGTAATTGGTATCCTAATTAGAATGGACTTCTACTCCCCAAGGTTATGTAAATATTCACCTGTTTTTTCATCTACTTCAATGACTTTAGTATTTATGTATATATCTAAATTACTTTGGCTTGTTTTGGAAAGCAATACTTGAACTTATTTTTTTTCTCCAAAAATCAGCCAGTTGTCCCAATAGCATCTGGTGAGTCATCCTTTTCCCCACCGATTTCAGAGAGCATGATAAACATGCCTCCAAACTTTATATGTCCTTGCATTGATTCATGGAATTTTAATTTTCTCCCATTTTTCTTTTCTCTTACTTGGGGTCAGTTCAATCTTACATTGTTTTTTGTTTTGTTTTGTTTTGTTTTGTTTGGGGGTTTGTTTTTGGTTTTGTTTTTTAATCTAGAAAGTAAGTTTTCTCTCAGTGTTCTTTTTTTTTTTTTTTTTTTTTTCCAAAAATTCTATAGCTATTCCCAGACAATTAGTCTTCCAGACGAACATTACAGTAATTTTGTTAACTTGTAAAAATATGACCCCGGAGACCTCCTTGAAGACAATCAATATCTTTACATTAAGTATTTCCACGGACTAGCATGATAAGATTCTCCATGCATTCAAATCAGCTTCCATAAAGTTACTCTTAACAGCCTGTGCAATGTAACTGCCATATACTGGAGAATGCATTGACCTATATGCTGATGTAAAAGGAAACATGTTTTTTCATTACATTTTTAAACTATCTTTCTGAAACTTTGGAAAGCCATTGATTCTTATGTATTTTATAATCACCATTTTCTGAACTATCTTACTAGTCCTAATGTTTTTAACCAATTATTTACATTTCTAACAAATCATCTTCAACTGATGATAATTCACAATCTTTCTTCATGCATATTTGTATATTTTCCCCTCATCTTATGAATTGGAATAAGTCTTCCAGAGCAATAGTGAATTCTATGTTTTGCTTTTTTTGTGGAAAATTTGGAAATTTTCATTATTAAGTATAATGTCAACTACTGGTGTGAGAGATATTCTTTACTAAGTTGAGGAAGTTTTCTGTTTTTTTTAATTTTCTGAGAGCTTTTTATTTGGGGTGAATTACAGTTTTATCAAGTGCTTTCCAGCAGTTATGGGTAATGTGTTTTCTTCCTTCAGCCTTGGTTATATAATGAGTTATACTAGTGCAGCTCCTTGTACTGAACTGTCTGTCCTTTCACTTTGAGAATTAACCAAACTCACTCATGCTATGCTGTTCTTTAATTTACTGTTCAATTTTTAACCAATTTATGATTTTTGCATTTTCAAAACATAAGTGAAACTTGGGTCTGTTTTTTGCCTTTTAATATACTACAGCTTTCAGAACTTGGTATTGGACCAATGTTATTTGATTGAAATAAGATGATTTCATATGTGTGTACTTCAGAATAGTCTAAATCCACATTTAAAAAAAATTTTTGATAGCCTGAGTAATATTCCATTGTGGATACATACTACATTTTCTTTATCCATTCATCTATCAGTAGACACTCAGGCTACTTCCATGTCTTGGCTATTGTAAATAATGCTGCAGTAAACATCAGGGTGTGCATATCTTTGGAATTAGTGTTTTCATTTTCTTTGGGTAAATACCCAGTTATGGAATTGCTGGATCATATGGTAGTTCTATTTTTAATTATTCAAGGAATGTGCATACTGTTTTCCACAGTAAGCCCATCAGTTTACATTCCCGTCAGTGGTGCGTGAGGGTTCTTTTCTCTCCACATCCTCGCCAACACTTGTTATTTCTTGTAGTTTTGATTCTAGCTATTCTGACAAGTGTGAGATGATCTCTTATTGTGGTTTTGATTGACATTTCGCTGATGATGAGTGATGTTGAGCCTCTTTCGATGTGTCTGTTGGCCATCTGTACTGTATATCTTCTTTGTAGAAATCTCTGTTCAGGTCTTCTGCCCATTTTTTTTTTTTTAAGATTTTATTTATTTATTTGAGAGAGAGCACAAGCAGGCAGAGCAGCAGGCAGAGGAAGAAGCAGACTCTCTGCTGAGCAGGGAGCCCAACCCGAGGCTTCATCCCAGGACCCTGGGATCATGACCTAAGCCAAAGGCTGATGCTAAACTGACTGAGCCACCCAAGCGCCCTTGCCCTTTTTAAAATCAGATTTAGGGGGAGGCGTGTTGAGTTGTGTGAGGTCTTTATACATTTTGGATATTAACCTTTTATTAGATACATCATTTAGGTTTTATCTGGGTCCAGAACATTGATCTTTTGACAAATCTTTTGACAGTGCTTTTGACTTCTTATAGTCATTCATACATTCTGGATTTTTATCTCATTGTGAGTCAGTTTTGATCATTTCTGTTTCCTACAAATGTATAAAATACTTCTTATTAATATAAATATGTCATATATTCTAATTTTTAATTGTGATGTTTCCTGGGAAAGTAATCTAAGTAGATTCAATATTTTCTAATTAATTAATATAAATATTCCATGGCATTCTAATATTTACCTCTATCTATCTGAGATTATATCTTCTTTTTTATTCCTAATGTTCTGCATTTAAGTTTTATCTCCTTTTTTTCATTTAATTTCCAGAATAATGCTTTTTATTTAATTGCTTTAAATAACTGGAGCTTATTTGTTTTTAAAAATCAATTTTACATTTGGGCTTTTTAATCTTTTATTTATTTAATATATAAATTACTGATTCCCATTTTCTTAATCATTATTCTTCTCTTATAAACTTACTTATTATAATTTTTTCCTGTGTGTAGAGTTCTGGCCCCATCTCATAACTATGGCTAATCAAAACTCTCATTAAAACTATATTCTAAATAATCAGTAAGCATATATTTATTTCTATTTTTGTCTAGGAGTTATTGATTAAATCTCAAAATTAAAAAGTCATCTTGCTATTAATTTCTAGTGTTACTTTTCTGTGTCAGACAGCAAGGCCTAGACAAATTTATAATTGGGGGAATTGATACCTTTTCTGACCTAGATTGCTATCAACTTTTATAAATATTTTATAACTAAGTTAGAAATGCTAATTTCCTGAAAGGTAGAAAGTTCAGTAAAGGTCTATTAAGTCAAGCTTATTAACTTTTTGTTCACTTGATTCATCAAAGATTAGGAAAGGTACATTAAAGTTGTTCTGATTATTATTTTTTATTTATTTATAATATTTTTGTTTTATATTACTTAGTACAGGCATACTCATGACTTTGGATTATATTGTATGGATCTAACTTTCAGCTTAATCCTTCTTTTCCTTCTACTCCACTTTGTCTAATATTTCTGTTGCCAGCCCTGGCTTTGTTTTTCCATTTTCCTGATACAATTTTGCCCATTCCTCTATGTTATGGGTTGAATTATGCCTCTCCCCAAATTCATGTGTTAATAACTTCGAGCATCTCAAAATGTGACCTTATTTCAAAATAGGATTGTTGCAGATGCAGATAGTTGAGATGAGGTTATAATGGAGAATGATGGTCCTGTTATCCAGTATGACTGGTCTCCTTACAAAAAAGGGAAATTGGGACACATATATGCACACAGAAAGAAAGCCATGTGAAGATGAAGGCAGAAATCAATGTGATGCTTCTCCAAGCTAAGGAATGCCAAAGATTTCTAGCAAACCCCAGCAGCTAGGTGAGAGGCATGGATCACATTCTTGCTCTCCCCTGAATGTTGATCCAGAAGAAACCAGCCCTGCCAACACCTTGATTTTGGACGTAGAACCGTCAGAACTGAGGCAATAAATCAAGCCATCCAGCTAGTGGGCTATGTTACAGCACCTGAGAAACTAACACACTTTATTTTGAACCTTCCTGTTTATTTTTTAATTTATTTTTATTATTTTTAAAAGATTTTTATTTATTTATTTGATAGACAGAGAGAGATCACAAGTAGGTGGATAGGCAGGCAGAGAGAGAGGGGGAACAGGCTCCCCTCTGAGCAGAGAGCCAGATGCGGGGCTCAATCCCAGGACCCTGAGATCATGACCTGAGCCAAAGGCAGAGGCTTAAACCACTGAGCCACCCAGGTGCCCCACTTCCTGTTTATTTTTACTTTTGTGTACAACTCTTACGATTGGTATATAATTAATGAACTCAAGATTAATAAGGATAATGTAAGCCACAGGGTCACAGATAGAATAAATAAATAAAACTCCAGGGACATTTTATTGTCTATTTTGTCCAGTTAATACTCGGCTTAATCAGAGTTTAGATGAGTCATGATTAAAGTACCACAGATAGCTAGAACTCAGTAACTTTCCCAGTTAGTGTGTTATTTGGGTGCTTGCTTATTAATGCTGATTATTAGTCCTTCGTAGTCAGGGTAAGATGATATAAGTCTTGAGGTGGAATGAAATTCAAATTCTCCTCACCCTAAATTCAAAGGGGCTGCTATATGTTCACCTCAGATCCCCTGTCTTGAGAGGACCAGAAGCACTAGTCAGTCTCCCTACATTCCTACCTACCATTGCTTTATGGTTAAAATGACCTGACATTTTAGGCCAAAATTATTGGTATTACATTTTTCTTGTATATATATGGGGGGGGGGGTATATACACACACACAGGCACATACATTCTCGTTCAAAAATTGATATTAATGCTACATGCTTCGTAATTGTGATAATATGACTTCTCTATGTCTTATTATATTATTATTTAATATTTAAGACCATATTTTCAATATTATTTAGGTTTTTATGAATTTATTTCATTTTTCAACTGCTTATAACTGTTCAGCATCTGTTCAGGAATGTTACTCATGTTTCATGATTGTTTTACCTTTTGTAGAATCTGAGAAATTTTTTTGTTGCCCTCACACATGAATGATAAATATACTGGATACAGGGCACCTGGGTGGCTCAGTTGGTTGAGCGACTGTCTTTGGCTCAGGTCATGATCCCGGACTTCCAGGATCGAGTTCTGCATCGAGCTCCCAGCTCCTTGGGGAGTCTGCTTCTCCCTCTGACCTTCTCCTCTCTCATGCTCTCTCTCACTCATTCTCTCTCAAGTAAATAAATTTATATATATATATATATATATATGTATATATATATATATATATGATACAGAATTTTCCAGTAACAATATTTTTATGCTGAAACTCCATAGTGATTTTACATTTTTCTGGCTTTTGGGGTTGCACAGAAGTCTGTTGCCCATCTTGTATTTTTTCCTTGTTGGTAGCCCCTTTCTTTTATTTGGATACTCACAGGATTTTTTCATTAATACTGGCAGTCAAAAAAAATTAACGGAATCTCATCAAGTAGTGCGTCTTAGTTATTAATTTCAGTTGTCACTCAGTGTGCCCTTTTACTTTAAACTTATGAGTTCTTCAATACAGGAAAATTTTCTTTTGATCTACCTTGAGATATTTCTCCTTTTCAATATTTCCTCTCATTCTGAGATTCCTGATATGCAGACTATCCTTTCTCCAATCAATACTTTTTCCTCATCTTTTAAATCTCTTTTTTCTTTCCTCTGCGTTCTTTGGAGAATATCTGGTTTGTGCTCTAAATTTCTGACATTGTTTTCTGCGGTATCCAATGCATTTAAATAAAAATTATTTATTATAAATATTTATATCCCAAACTCCAACTCACTGTGAGTTCAGGATTCAAATGGATCATACTGATACCAATTTCTGCTTACATCTTTGACTTTGACTCTCTGATATACGGAGTTTTACTTTCCTCTGAACTTGGCTATGGATTTGTAATGAAGCTCTGAGATTAGTCTCTGGACTTGTCCTATCTGGCCCATATTGCTTTTATCCCATATAGTGTGGTCTACAAAGGGATGTTTGCATCTTGCTTCATGATCCTGATTACAGATCACAGCCTTTTTGTTCTCCACTTGTTAAACCTAGTAATAAGTAGTACATCTCAGTTTATCTAACTGGAGATTATATTTCAAAGTGACTTTTAAACATATAGTGTATAAATTTAGCTCTTCTTAGAGACCCAACGGAAGATGAATTCTTCAGTTGCTCAGTGCAGGGACACTTCCTGTGTGACATAAACAGCCCAGGGCCCAGATGCCTCCCGTGTGACATTATTAAATTCCTATGCCACCTTTTTACTTCATAACATTTTCTCGGGAGGGTGACTTAATCACTACAAATGTAATTCTGAATAGCTAGCACTGCTACAAATAGAGAATTAATGCCATATTTAAGCTCTTTGAGCCACATGTCACTGTGGACAGGCTGATTGGAAGTCCAGGAGGATGCAGACTTACCAAGGCCCCAAGAGTTATGGTAAGACCATGTCTAAGGTGATGTGAAAATATAAATGCTTTATTTTAACTATCTGAAAACAGAGAAAGTCTCTCTCTCAGGCATTATTTTATACAATCTAATTTGTAGTAATAGGTTTTGAAGTCACTGCATTGCTTTAAAACAGAATGTTTGATTTCAATGGAACATAACAATCATTTAGTCCAAATTTAAAATTTTAGAGATGAGTACACTCAGGCCTAAAGGGTGTGGATGACTTGCATCTTGCTTCATGATCCTGATTACATATCACAGCATTTTTGTGATCTAGCTAGGAGTTATGAACTAGGTTTCCTGTCTCCTGGTGCAAGCACTGTTGCCTTCACTCTGTGCTATAAACGTATTATAGAAAAATTCTACATGCCACTATTATGCAACATATTTATTTCTTTGTCTTATAGCTTGAACCAGTGATTGCAATTTTTTTAGTCCATATTTTAGTCAATTATAAGCTCATTAATAAGCTCCTGGAAAATCACAAAGGCCCTTTGGGGGCCAGGAGAATCTGCTAGGGACCAAAAGCTGGACACTTCTACTTGTTCAAGGAGTAGGAAACTTCGAAGCACATAACAGCCCCAAAATCCCAACATATACTGTAGGGAAGAAAGGAATAAAGTAATGTTCCTCATTCTCCAGGTTATCAAGTTGACAATCAGTGTTGGGATTCATCTCTGAGGCCTGCTAACTTGGCATTACCAGGCAGTAGATAAACATAATTCAAGTGACAGTGTTTAAATCAGAACTGATTTGATCGTTCACTTGTAATAGATTCCAGGAGCCAAAGAACTCTTTCACTCCTCTCTTTAAATGGGAGAACTTAGAAATGACAAAAATGCTTTGATTTTAATGTGCAGTTTTTATTACCTTGATGAGAACCTCAATGCCTTGCTAACTGTCAAAGAGAAGCAAAATTTTCCAGTGAAATTTCCTAATTTATGAAATTATATCTACATTTGGCAACTGGAATTTTTTTTTAACTCTTCAGTGCTTTGCTCTATGGAATTAAAACAGCCAAAATGTTTGAGAGAACCTACAATTTGTAGAATGATGGAAATGACACAGCTCACTTCTATAATAGAGAATAAAATGAAAGCAGATTGAATTGATATGAGGAAAGGCCTCTTTCTAAATTCTATACAGTGAATAAACCCATTGTTGCTCTTTGAGAATAGAAAGTCATGGTGAACCAAAATTTTCTCTTTTTGGTTTGAATTTATGCTCCCAGAAGCCCAAATATATCTTATTATTTAAATGAAAAGTGGAAAGAATTTCATTTATTTGATCAGTAAACATTTATTAAATGCTTATTATGTGTTAAGCCATGTGCTAGAGAATGGGTGAGGAAGATAAGGCACCATATAACTCATAATATACAGGGGAAAGAATTAACAGATAATCTATTAAACATAACTATATTCCACAAAGAAAATGCATGGATGCATGTCATAATTACGTAAGGAGGGAGGACAAGAGGCAAAATGGAGCACGTACAAAAAACTATTTTTGTAAATCTGTAACCACGTTGAGAAGGAATAAATTAAATCTCCAGGTACCAACAATAGAGAATAGAAAGCAAAAAAAGTAAGCATAATCTGATGTCAGCCTGACTGGTTTGGGAGCTAGACTTAGATAGAAGAAGCCCTTGAGGCTGAGGGCTTGGATTATAAATGCTCATGGGAAGACAGGTATCATGGTTCTTAGCCCTGCAAGGGAAGGGACTGGTACTAATAACTATGCTTGAAGCCTGGAATCTTGCAAGACTGTTAAGAACGAATCAAGAAAATTTTTGCTCATTGTCCCAGAGAAATGGCAGTTAAACTTTCATCCATTAAGGATGGTGGATTAAGAGAAACTCACACACATAGAAACAAAACCCAAGTTTGAGTCATATTTCAACTAATAGAGAATTACAGTTGTCAAAGCATAAGAAAGTCACAGAATGTCTTAAAAGGACTGAGAGAAGATAAAAATCAACTTAGACTTTTATATTCCTCTAGCTATCATTCGATAATAATGGTAAAATAAAGACAGAGTTAATATACATGGATCCTTATGAAAAACTTATTAAAGAATGTACTTCTGCAAACTAATAGTAATATAATAATGATAATAATTATAGAAGGAAAGTTCAGGATAAATAAGCAATGAGAAGCAGAGGAACTAATAAGTATTTTGACAATATAAATAAGCATTGACAATGATGATAAAATGAATACAAAAAGGCATGTTAAGGTTTAAAAACAAAGATGAATTTGTAGTATGAAGAGGGGGAAATTATGGCTGAATATGTTATAAACATGCTGAATTTGTTGAAACTGCCCATCATTCTAAACCATATTTCAATTGGCTTAGCCCTCTTTAATCAAAATAATGCCTTATTTTGCCTATGCATTATTTTTCTGGATACTTACATAGCTTTCTTTTTTCTTTCTTCTTTTTCTTTTTCTTATTATTTGTCTAGTGTATCTTTTTCCATCCTTTTGCTTTTAATCTTCCTGGTCCTTCTATTTTTATATACGAGGACCTCATATAGATACCATACAGTTGAATTTTGTTTTAATCCAACCTCAGAATTTTTTTTGCAAATAATAATTTATTACATTTATATTTCATGTGATTAATAAAATATTTGAAATTCTTTCTGCCATCTTATTTGTGCTTTCTATTTGCCTTACTTTTTTCTATGCTTTTTTATTCTCTTTTCTTTGGAATTAATATTATTTCTGTTCCATTCTCTTTCCTCCTTGATATTATACAAGTTATTTCTGTTCTCTTTGAGTCTAAAGTTAATCATCAGTACCTCTCATTTGAATAATACAAGACCTTAAGAATAACAGTCTCTCATACATCCTCTCTTACCTATTACTGTTACCCAATATGTAATTACGTCTTGTATTTATAATCCTCAAATTTAATAATATAGTTAACGTTTTATTCAGTTAAGTATTTACCCATGTTTTTACCAATTCCTTCACTCTCCACTCTTCCTTGGCTCTCAAACCTTTTGCTAGGATCACTTTCCTTCTTTTTCACATAATATTGTAAAATGTCTGTTAATATGGATTGGTTGGTGGTAAGCCCTCAGTTTTTCTTTGCTAAAAATCTTTATTTCACATCTGTTATTGAATACCCTGCAAGGTAAATAATTATGCATTTAATGTTTTTAGTGTTTTTCTATATACCGGTGGCAAGTAATACAGTGTTTTTCTATTCTTTTAGTGGTTATCCCTGAAATTATAACACATACTGATTTTTTTAAATCCCACTTAGACTTCGTTATGAATACTAAAGTGAAGGCTTTATATCTTTCTCCATTATCAAAAACTCATTTGATATTACCTCTCCCTCATTATATGCATTAATTAATAAAAATTTAAGTTTGGAAATACCAAGTTTGAATGATAGCTAGAGAAATATAAAAGTCTAGCACGACATGTGGGATATGGGAAGGTCTATATACCTCAGGGGAAATTATAAGTGGGCAAATGCTATGTAGAGCAATTTGGAATTATCTAACAAAGTTGAAAATGTTCATCCCTTACGATGCAATAATTCCACTTTTAAGTATATAGACATACTCACATACATTCACAAGGAAATGTGGGCATCCGTAGCAGCCTTATTGGTAATTGCAAAAAGGTGGAACTACCTAAGTGTCCACTCAGATGGATAAGCAAACTACTATAGTAATATAATATTAAATTAAAAATTGTACAGCAGTTGAAATTAGTGAAAGCAATCTAATATGGATTATTTGATGGATAGATGTTGAATACACTCGCAGTATGATGCCTTTTATTTATTTATTTCAGTCAGTACTACCTATTATGTCCGTATTGGCAACTTACAAAGATTTGGTTGCATGCCACCTTCAGGGAAGGGAGGGAAGAAAAACATTTGGGAAGGGAGAGGGAGTTAGAAAGGTCAAGAGGATTCAACTGTATCCATAGTGTGTTTCTTTCAGAATGAAAAAGTTCTGAAGCAAAATGTCCACATTTTCCAGATTTGTTCATAGATCAAATAATTTTGATATTTTCTACTTTGATTTTTGTCTGTCCCTTTCTGTATGTTTTAATAATTTGTGCATATGTGCATGTATGTATAAATAGCAGTACAGAATTAAAATCTGAGAGAGACAGCTTTAAGACACAGTTTCATCTTCTTGATTTATGCCTCTGAACATTCTAAGACGTGGCTGGCAGCCACTGTCTCTAACATTCTTGCCATAGCCCCTCATCACCTCTGGATGCACGCAGACAATTGTACCAGTCTCGGGCTCTGTCTACTCATCACTCCCTAGATGGCACCCCTCCATGACCACTGGCTTCTACCATCTAACTTCCTAGCTCACTCCATCTTATACTTCAATCCCAACAATTCCTCAGCCACAAAGAGACTTATAATTCAAACTGTCCCACTGCTCTGACTGCATGTTGCCCCATGTCCTCTGACTCCCACCTCAAGTTCAAAAATCTGTCATTATCTCTTCCCTGTTCAGTACTCTTCTAGCTGACCCAAAATTCTGCTTCATCCCCTCCCTTTGTCTACTCTGGACCTGTGCCAAGATGGATGACTATGGCTGGTAAGAAGCCCACAACTGTGCTGAAGGGCTTCTCTTTCATTCATGACCCAACCCTTCAAAAGATCCTTACTGCTGCCCAGCAATAAAACTAGTTTCTTTACTTTATTTTCTCTTCCAAAATTTTAGAGCACCATTTTATTTATTATATTTCCTTTCACCTCCATCACCTCCTTCTCCCTCTTCAATCACTTAATACTCTTGATTCCTGGGGTGCCTGGGTGGCTCAGTGGGTGAAAGCGTCTGCCTTTGGCTCAGGTCATGATATCAGGGTCCTGGGATTGAGCCCCACATCGGGCTCTCTGCTCAAGAATATTTTATTTATTTGTTCATTTGTTTATTTATTTATTTATTTATTGTAAACTAACTAACTAAATAAATAAATAAAATATTCTTGATTCCTGTTTCTCTTGAATAAGTAAGTTTAAAAGGCACTTAGAAGAGGACTTGTATACATTCCCACCATTTTATTCACCAGTCCTCCTGCATCTGCATCCACTTTCTCTGCCCCGTATTGTCCTTGCCTTTACTATAGATAAATTGTCTTTGCTCCTATCCATATGCAACTTTTCCCATTCTGCACTGATCCTATTCCCAGTTACTTATTCAAATCACCTCTCCCTCAGTTGTCTCCTCCCTCTTCTAATCATCCATTTTTCTCTCTATATAGATTCATTCTCATCAGTATGAAATATGCTGTAATTCCCTCAAATGTTAAAACAAAAACCCATGTTGCTCCAACATTCCCCTCAACTAGACGTCTTGAAAAAGTTATATCTACAGGCATATAGCTTTTCTACTTCCTTTCTTCCCATTGTCTTGAAACTCTGCCAGTCTTCCATACCTACCTCTGTACAAATAGCTTTTGTCATGTTCATCATTAATCTGTACATTGTCAAATCTAATGGATGATTGTTTGACTTCATCTTACAGGACTGAGTTGTAGCATTTGAAGCAGTTGATTTCTCTATACTCCCTGAAATGCCTTCTTCACTTGGCTTGTTAAATTCCACTTTTTGTTCCCCTCTTTCCATTTTAGTGGAAATCCATTTTAGTCCTCTTTTTCTCCACCTTTCTTCCTTCTCCTGACTGTGAACATTGGAATGTCTCAGGGTTCAGTCCTTAAACTTCTTCTCTTACATTATCTTTGGTAAATCCCTTGATGATCTCATTGAGTATTATGGATATAAAGGTCATCTCTATGCTGATGACACCAAAAGTTTTATCTCCCAACACCAGCCTTATGTAGTCTCATAGTGTGTACTCAACATTTCCATCTGAGGGTTTGATAGCCATCTCAAATTTATTATGTACTGAACATAACTCATGATTCTCAACCCTTCTCCAGCCTCAAACCTGAACATCTATAGTCCTCCTTGCTCCGTAAGTGGCAAGTCCGTTCTTTCTGTGGCTTGGGCTAAAATTCTCTGTTTTCTTGACTTCTCCCTTTCAACTCATATAACATTAACCCTGTTAGCAAATCCTATCAGATCTACCTTCAAAATATTTCTAGAATCATTCTATTTTCAACCATCTCCATCTCTACCACACTGCTCCATACCACCATCATCTGTCTTCTAGACTACAGCAGGACTCTCCCACTGGTCTTCTGTCCTCATCCACTCTTAACCTCCTCTCCACTAAGGCTACAAAGTGATCATTTTAAGATGTAAGTCAGATCTTATCAGTCCTCTGCTCAAACCTTCCAAAAGCTTCCTTTTATAAGTTAGAGTGAAAAGCCAAGTCCTTAAAATGCCACCCCACCCCATGGTGCTCTCTGGCCTCATCTTCTAACTACTACCTCCTTCCCCATTGCTAATCCTCCTCTAACTACTTCAAGTTTTATTTTTGTGTCCCAGAAATTGGGCACCTATGGCAGTTAACAGGACTCTTACTGGGGTTTGGATTCCAACTCAACCTGCTAGATGCATCATCCTGTGTGTTTCTTTCAATAATTAGAAATGACAATAGAACCTGACCATAGGGTTACATCAGCAGTCTTCAGTGGGGATGATTTTGCCTCTTGGAAGGTATTTGGCAATTTGGGGGACATTTCTGTTTGTCACATCTTGGGAGGTGCTACTAGTTTCTAGTGGGAAGAGTCCAAAGGTACTACTGAACATCCTACCCATAGCCTAGCCTACCCATAGGCTAGCTCTCAAAATAAAATTATCTGGCTCAAAATATTAATAGTGCTGTGGTTGAGAAAACTTGGATCATGTGGTAATGATTAAATGACTCAATATTTGTAGGCATTTAGAACAGTACTTAGTATGTGTTAAGTACTTTATAAGTACTGGTTAAAGTTTTAAAAAATACATACCTTCTTTGTATATACAGAAGATACACATAGACTCCTCCTCATCCAACAGTGTTGGCAGCTCCCTGTACTTGGAAAGCTCTTCCCACATATAGCCACATTATGTACTCACCCACTTCCCACAAATCTTGCTCACATATCATCTTACCAGAGGGGACTTCTCTGGCCACCTATGTTGCCACTTTCTCCACTCATGTTCTGCTGTGGTTGTCTCCTGTTGCATGTTCAGCTCGTGAGATACCATGTATTTATTTATTGTTCCATTGTCCAGACTCCAACAATAATTGATTGCTGCTCCAACATTATACTTCTATCCTGCTGTGCATTTGTTTTAATGCAACAAAATAGATTGCAAGATGCTTGCACTCATGAGTCATAATTTATTGTATGTTATTGTCTGTGAATTCTTGTGTAGCACTGTGCAAACAGTGGGTGGCCAGCCAAAATTTGTGGAGTTATTCAGCAAGCCATTGGAGACATAGGCTTTAAGCGCGGAAGGAGTATGAAGTCAGATACAGCACTTTTGGAATCATTTGAAGTATGTAATTATCCAAATAATTCAGACCCAAATAAATCAAAATAGCTTTTAATTGAAAAAGTACTTACTAAGAGGAGATTAGCCACCTCATTGGTCTTCATTAATCTTACGATCAATCCCTGAATTCTTCCCCCAAAGATAGAATGATTTTGATGGTTGTGGAATATAAGTCAGGTAGCAGTTCAGAGTTTCAGAACCAATTGCCAGAGGGCAATATTATATCAGGAATTGGAAAAGGAAGGGGAAGGAGAGCAACTGGGATTTTCTTGAGTAAATACAATATAGAGTAATTCAACTGTGAAGAGCACATATGAGACCCCCAGTGCATCTACATTTGGGGAGAAATGGAACTTTAAAGATGTGCTTTCATGTGGGAAAAGCCCTTTTTATTACAAATATACTCCCAGTAAGTGGCAGTTTTCATACCAAAATGGTGCCGCATTCAAAGCACATCACCTGTCTCATGTGACAAAAGCATGGAATGTGCAAGCCATTTCTGAGTGCTTTAAATTCTTTGGAGACTGTACAGATTATATTATATGGTATTTACGGAAGTAAGTGCTGCTTTAGTCAGTTGGTAAAAACACTTCCAGTGTTACCCTCCCCCATTTTTCACAAACACAAAACTCCTGAGATGAGTTGTCAGGGGCTGATGTCAACTCACAAGTGCTGTTTGTTGCTTTTGTGTTAATTTTATTTCTCACCCACCCAATAGTATGATTTAAGATCATCCTGACACATGTCGATTATAAACATTATTTTTATTTCATTTTTATTTCAAGAGAACTTTTTTTAATTTGAGCAAATAATAAACAGACATGCTGAAAGTTCAGACTTCATGAATGCCTAATTCCTTGGAAAATTGCCCTCGTACTCAGGAGATAAAAATTTGCAACAGATTTGATGTATGCTTCTTTGTTGTAATGCTTTTTCATTACACTTGTGTGTGCATGTGTATGTGTGTAAGTGTGTGATCCAGGCAATAAGAAAAATTCCTTGGAGAGCAAATTTTTTTTCCTTGGGTTTTTTTTCTTTGTTTAAACTACCCTTCAGTGTTACTCAATATGAACCTCCCTTTCGCTCTAAGCTTATTTACTAGTTATCCTCACCATGTTCTCTCTTTGCTGGATTCACTAGCCTCCTTATTTTTTCCTTTATGTATCCTCACATATGCCTGAACGTTTCCACCTTGACCTCATTCCTCATGCCATGCCTCCATCTCCTCCTTCTCTGCCTGTCCGAATCCTGTCCTTTCTTAAGTTCATACCTCAAGTCCTCCATTATCAGATTTCTGCTTTGACCCACAGTGTTCTATCTGTCCTCTAAACTTAAAATAACTAACTGTTTGTGAGTTTGAAAGGTAGATGAAGGAAGAGACACCTGCAAAAGAGAAAGAACTGAGGTACAGATAATTCTGGCTATACACTGTAGTTGTAATCTATTAGGTCATCACTGACACTGAATTAGAGAATGCTGAGCCTTTGCTCCTAGGGGAAGTACAAGGTTAGGTTCCTGTAAGCCTCTGGTCATAATATATTCATCAGTTGATGAATTTTTTTATGTGTGTTTGTATTGTTTTATGTGTGTTTCTATTCAGAGGCACCTTATTTAATAGATACTGTTGATTTATTCGCATTGAATTCATGGCCAACAGCACAATATCTTATACCTAAAAGACCACATTTTTTTCGTAAGGCACATCAGAGTTTTCTTGCTCTTAGACATTGATAGCACTTTAGCAATATGCTTTAGGACCATTTTAAACAGGGAAAATCACCAATAAGAAGCACAAAAATGTAAAAAAAAAAAAAAGCGATGAGGATCTACTGTAGTCAGACATGCTCTAAGAAGCCATGGTGAATTTATCAGTTCTTAGATCGTAGAAACGTAAGAAGACCATTTGCAGCGGAGCGAAGAGGATGTGTTCAGTGCAGTGAAGTGGCCGGAGTCTTTCAGGAATAAGTCAAGCACATTTGAAGGGAAGGGACTAGAAGGTAGAAGCCTTCCTAAAGTTTAAAAAAAAAAAAAAAAAGCTACCCTTTTCCCCAACTAGATCCATGACCCAGAGATTAAACTGATTCCAATAGAAGTATATGCTACCTAATTTGAGAAAGCAGCCAGAAGAAAGTGGGCACTTTGAGGATTAAGAGATGAGGGGCGCCTGGGTGGCTCAGTGGGTTAAAGCCTCTGCCTTCAGCTCAGCTCATGATCCCAGGGTCCTGAGATCCAGCCCGGCATCAGGCTTTCTCCTCAGCAGGAAGCCTGCTTCCTCCTCTCTCTCTGCCTGCCTCTTTGCCTACTTATGATCTCTGCCTGTCAAATAAATAAATAAAATATTTTAAAAAAAGAAAAGAAATGCACCTGCTTGACAGCTCCATATGAGATGTTGATAATCAACTTTTCTTAAAAAAAAAAAAAAAAAAAAACATTAGCCTGATGTGGAGCAAGCAGACCAGGAAGGGTAATTCCATCGGTGGCAAATAAGATGACTATAAAAGAACATAATGTTATTTGACACATTTTCCTTTTTATAAATTTTGAGCCTCTCTCCCTACTTCGCACATTAGCAAACTCAGTGGAGGAACGTGGTTTTCAAATGAGTGTGATTCTTTAGAGTTCAAAAAGTAATGTTTACCCAAACTTAATTACAACCATAAATGTTCCTAACATTTAAAAGTACAAATAAAAAAAGAAAGAAAAGAAAAAAGCTGTGTTTTTTTTTAAACTCTGTATAAAGCTAAAAAAAAAAAACCTTTTAAATTGAAAAATGATATAGCCTTAATCTGTTCTTTTGAGAGACCACTAAACACATCCTTTTACTTATAAACAATTTAAATAAAATGAAAGGAACAAAATTCTTCAATTTGCAAAATGGCTGTTGAATCAACAACCAGAAAGAATTTGCTACAAGAGAAGACAGATGTTTTCAACTTTTTTTTTTCTCACATAATCTCTAAACTCATATTTTATGTGAGGAAAAATCACAGTTTGTAAAAAAGACCTCTGTGAAACAATTTATAGGGTATTATTTATATTTTCAACCATTTCTATAACATTGTTTTAACAAAACACTGAGTAGCCAGAATAAAAGGGGATATTTAAGCAACTGAAAGAAATTCATCGTGTAAACATAGTCTGGCAATTCAGGTCAATATCAGGTAAAACGTTGACCCCAGAAGCCCTCAGTATAATAAAACCCCGGAAGCCCTCAGTATAATAAATATGTCAGAGTGAGTAGTAAGAATGGTGCCTGTGGAGTTCCATTTTGAGCATAACTAAGTTCCTTCGAGACGGTCACCTCAGTGCTCCCTCTCCTAGGTGAGAACAGTGAACTCTGGCCAAACTACAAAACCCAACTCCTAAAAGCACTGGAAAGTGAACAAGCCTACAGCTTTGGAAGTCAGTCAACACCCAAAAGAAGAGACCTGCACAGGGTGAGTTCCCAGTTTGTTTTCAGCTTTCAGCCTTGAAGTTGGGTGTGGTTATCACCCTGAGGCGTAGGTAAAAAAAACAAAACAAAAAACAAACAAACAAACAAAAACCCTCCAGTAAAAAACTTGCAGTAGGATGTATCAGAAGGAAGGGAGAGGTGGGAAGGAAGCAAGGGAGCTTCCAGACGATCAGCTGACTGACACAGTGGATGCAGTTTCCGTGTGAGTATATGAGGCCAACAGAATTCTCTGCCACGGCTGCCTGATAGCTGCTAAAAGATGACTCTTCCACTGAAACATTTTATCCCCTTAGTCCATCAAAAAGTGGAATTCAAACTCCCAACTTCCTCACAGGCTCCCATCCTTCAAGCTGCACATCGTGTAGGAGATTACTTCTTTCAGTTTTCTTTGACTTTGCTCAACTCTTGGTGGGGGTGGGGGAGCATCCAAAAAACGACGTTGAAAAAGGTGGAAAAAAAGTCCACAGAGAAGGCTCTCAGCCGCCAAGCATTGAGTTGGGATGATTTGTTGCCCCAGGGAAGAGATTTCAGATGTTCAGTCTGAAGGGCACACAAGCCCAGGACTCTCATTCTCTGACCTTCTCCGCATGGTATTGTCTCCTGAGCAAGTGCTCTCTCGAGAGTGATGCTTAGGTTTGGGGACGTGTGAGAGTTTTGCCTCAACAATGGACCTTGTTGGCGGTAGTCTGGTTGAAACCTGCTCTTCATCTATTTGCTTGTCCAAGGGGTGGGAGTAGCAAAGAGAGGTTTGAAATGTTGTTTTATTGTTTTATTTCATAGTAAGAAGAGGTGTAACCTTGCTGAGAGGGTGACAAATTCAGTTATAGTCAACCAGTACTTGACAGGTTTTATCAGAAAACCAAACAAGGAAAGAGTGTGTACGCCTGCTACCAGCTGTCACAGTATTGAACAATGAATGTTTGATGAAGCGACCTGCAGATACATCTCTGTGGAAGTCGGCTT